>NW_027615395.1:0-45195 GCF_965212315.1 Lampetra planeri | reverse complement strand
TGACATTACTGACCGTCAATGCTGAACAGCAAACCAGCTCCTATCGAAGACTGGTTCCGGAGAGAGAAAGCACCATAAAACAGTGCGTGATGAGATGCTATTACTTACTAGTGTTTACCGGAGCCGCCACAGTTCAGCCTCATTACTGTGGGAAGTGTTTACTGTCCTCCAGAGAAAGCTTTTGTTGCTGTATATTTGCTGCTGCAGTGTGTGTGTTTGTGTGTCCACTGGATGCCTTTGGACACTAATGTGAGTGTTGCAGCCACGGGAGCTCCTTATTGCTCAGTGTTTTCAAAACCACAAAGAGCAGACTCCCTCCATGACACCGTAACATTAACTCTCCATATTTCCCTGCTCTAAAAGCGTTGGCGTCCGCACTGTTCCAATCCATCTCATTTACCCTTCCTTCACATGCAAGCAACAGGGAAAGACTGGAAGCTGTCATGCAGAAGGTGAAGGTGAACTGCATGTTGGTGGTCATGTGAGATTTCTAAATTATCACATTGAGAAAAATGCCCAACCACTGTCATCAGCATGGACCACATACCTAAGATGGCAATGACCTCATCATCCTGGATGACCTCTAGTGACCCTGAACCACGAAACACAGGGTGTCAACACTCTCCCCAGCGTGGAAGATCAGGTCCCCTGGGGCGCAGTGGGTGGTCTGAAACTCCACGGCCAACGAACGCAGGCAGCCATCACTCGCCAGCCGGAACGCCGGGTGCTCAATTGAACACCTGAGAAAGACATCAGGATTCATTATCTGCTTATCTGGATGCAAACGCTCTACAGAAATGGAACTTATGTCAAAGCAGTGAGACACTCTCTTGAGGACATCTGCCACAACACTTCTCCTCAGCGCCGTGCTCGAGAGGTTGACATTTGGATGCACAACCTCATCAGAGACCAATGAACTTAAATAAAACACACGCAGGGTGATTGAGGTTCCTCAAAGTTTGTGGGAACTGCATATCAAAGTCATGGGTGACTCCCCCTCTTGTCTGGTGTCAGCAGTGTTTGACTGTGTGTGAAGGATAAGAGTAAATTAGTAAAATAAAATAAATGAAAGTTAACAAAAACACTGAAACGTCTTCACACAAACGGGGTTTAGATTTCTGGAGGACATGTTTAAGCACGACTGAATAGTCTCAGCATGAGTCCTTTGGGGGAAGTGTTGTATAACTAAATGAAGGCTACGTATGTGTGTGTGGGGGGGGGCGGGGGGGGCAATCACTTGATATCAGACCCAAAACACTGGCAGACTCAGAAGCTGAACTGGCAGTGAAGGACACCTTCAGTTGTCCTTTGCCAGCCAATCGCAGCTGATTCTATGGGAAAGGACTTGATGATGATTCACATTTTCAGTTGTACATTTAGTCTGTAGTACATGTCATCAGAATAGGAATTATGGAGGATTAGCAAACCTTTCTGTTGAGGTGGACACAGATGTCGGCCCGCATGTCCTTGGGACAGATAGACAAGACCTGGAAGACATCAGACGTCCTTACGTAAAACAAAAGCTTTAAAAAGGGGTTGTGACTGTTTCACATGCTCATTCGTTGAAATCTCAGATGATTCCGAGGCCTGTCTGTTCTGGCCACAGTGGTCAGAGTTCAGGTCCAGGATACATTTACATCCATTGGATTATTTCAGTCAGTGGGAGATGAATCCAACCGCTTTTGATATTTGTTAGCGATCCGTTAATATTGCCATGTTGTATCTTTGTGTACAATCTACATGTGACTGTATCCACAACAACAAAAGTCACTGGCGGGTTCGTCTACTGTCATGAGGGACAGCTTCCCTCAGATGGAAGTTCTCCTGATTATCATCCTATGGTTATTGTTTAATGTGGCCAGATATTTACCATCGATACATGGACGCTCCTGGGCCTGAAATTGGGTATTTATTAGGACAACAGAATGAATCCAAACATTAATTGAAAGGACAAATTGAAGATTTAAAGATCAAATTTAATGTGAAATCAACCAGTCAGTAAAACTGACAAAGGAAAAGAAAAAATGCTGAAGAAAACACAGGAGAAACCTGTGCTTAGATTGTCCTTTTCTGAACCCATCCTAGATCTCCGCTTCACTGCAGGCTGCTCATCGTCAATAAAAGGCTTCACCTTTTTGTTTGTGTTGTTCTTGGCTTCTGCTGACATTGATTTTCACTGTTTCTATCATCTAAACTCTGAATGCCAAACACTTTATTTATTCCTGGACAGCTAGCCTCAACATCCTCCCACTCCGTGGAAATTAAAATATCCCAGGTCCCAGCTGTCATGTTGTTGGGAATCAGCGTGTGTGCAGTGGTGGTCAGGGACCAGACTGGAAGTATCAACCCAATCTGCAGATACATTGACACTTTGCTCTCCCTCCCTTTAGTCTTACCGCTTCCTATTTGATTTTCTCTCGCCTCTTAGTTCCACTTGAGCTCTTCACCTGCAACTCAGTGAAATCAACAAAACATCACCTTTTCTGTGTCGATGCCTTTGGACATGGACCAGGTGGAGACGATGTAGTCCATCACCCGCTCACTCAGCCCCTTGGGAACCTGGTAGAGCTTCAGGAAGTCCCTGACGTTGTTGAGCATTTCATGGTAGCGGTTGGTGTTGGCATACATCTGCTGAAAGATGGTGGTCACGTTTCCAAAGATGGTGGCGTAGAGCAGAGCTAAAGAAGAAGACAGAGATGTCAGACTACCAGGACACACAGGTTCCTGAATACGTGCTTGTTCACACAAGGGTCGGCTTGATGGTTCCACTCTGGTTTGTCTGTGTGCAGGAATCACAAGCAGCAGATATGTCCTGGGCGTGAGAATGGACTAGACCAGTTCTATACCATTAATCTGTGACCCTACAAGAGTAAAACCTATATCTTTTACACATTCGTCCCCCCTCCCAGTCCCTCCACGCTGCCTGGGGTAGATGAGTATACAGCTTATGTGGGAAAAGATGAATTGAGCTCCATCACTTGTGAAAAAAATGCAGGAAGGATATTCAAAGTTCTGGTAGATGAGAAGTAACATGAGTGTTTCTGCCTTTAGAATTTAAAATCAGTGTGAAACAGAGAGTGCAGCTTCCTGCTGCGCCTTCTCGTGTCGAGACCTCCGTTGAAAAAGTTCTCTCTCGTTTGCCCTTTCTTTGCCCCCATAGCTAATAACCAAATAAGTAAAAGAAATGTATTTAAGGACAATATGCATCACAGGGATGGAAGAAGATGACAAGAGGGGAAAGAAAGTAGAAGAAGTAAAAAAGGGAGGTGTATCTGAGTACATGTGACAAAGATAGAAAATACTGAAAGAAAAAGTACTGAATGTTTAAATGCAAGACTGAAACTGACAGCTGTCAGGAGGGGGAAGTCACTTAGGTTCTGCAGAGCTGAGAGCCTTCCAAGACCCTCCAGGACCTTTCCAGGACCCGGATTGGATATGCAAGCTCAGCGACACTGCTCTCACCTCCGCCAAACACAAGACACTAATTGGGTGACTGGGTGGTTCAGTGGGCAGCAAATGCCACCTCATCAAAAAATGCAGAGGCGGTTTGACTTCAGTGGAGTTTTTTCTGCCGAGCCAAGGGATTTATATCAGGTTCTCTGAAATATTCTTACTAGTTGTTTCATTAACCCAAGAAAGAGGGAGGATGTTTTACCTCTGATGCCTGATGAGAACACAACCCCATCTGAGACTGTGTGGAATGGATGTAAAAGGACTTGAAATGAAAACTAATTCAAACGGGCTACACCTCCACAAAGGTCAGACTAATTGTTGGCATTCTGCTGCAAACGCTATGTGGTGATTAACACTTGTATGATGGGACAAGTCAAAGAGTTCCAAAGACAAGATGTTCAAGGAAAGAGAATACCCAAAGGAAATGTCTTCTAAGTCCATGTCCTACATTACATTTCAGATAAGTCAGAGGCAGAGACACGTCACTGGGCCTTTGTTTAAAGGTTCACCACGATCAAACATCAAGAAATTTCAGACTGAAGTCTGAACTGATTCAAATTATGCTCAGTGTGCCACTGGAGACACCCAGAGCCACCTCGAGGGGGTGTAAGGTTACTTGGACTCACTTTGAGAAACCCTCTCATATGAAACCAATGGAACTCTTCCTAAAAAGAAAAAACCTGTCTGCTCTCATAATAAATCCTGACAGTGATAAACTCTCATGGGCTCGTTGATTGAGCGGTCATTCTGACAGGAGTTTGGAAATCTGTACCTCATGGCTCCACTTATTTAAACTGGACTGTTTTCCTCTCTGCCGGCCAAAAGGAGATGGGCGGATGGGACAAGGAGGAAATTTATTATATTTAGTAGCTGATGAAGCGGCTGGGGGAGAGAAGACCAGAAGTTGTCATCAACTACAATATTTGAACAAACTGAGACGCTGAAAAGACGTGATGTCAATGTCATCTTGGCTGTGCAGCTTTGGTTTGCTGGACTTATTGGTTTTCTTCTGACTTCACAGACATGTCATGTCAGGTAATTCCACTGCTGAATGATCTGTGAGCCAAAGTGCATCTGTTCATTAGATAAAGTGAAAACCTGACTTGACCAGCTGTTTCAGTGGTTCAGATTATGAAACTCGTTCTAAGGAAACATCAGGAGCGTCTCCTGCTATCGTCATGCTCTTCACATCTCCCTGTTCAGGGTTTTAGACGATCTGGTGCAGGACTTTCAGAGGATATGTCAGAGTCAATGAGCGGGAGTACGAAATCTGTCAGATAAGTGGGAGAACCGGAGCCACAGTGTCATCGCCTGAAGCCCGTACACCCAGAAAACATCCATCACAACACTCGTACATGAGGAGACAGTTGGCCCACGCAGCCGTCAAACACACACCGACACACGCAAACAGTCCAAGAACACACACTCCTTGGAAAGCTGCCAAGCCAATCTCCCATTTCAAATTCCTAACATGCCTCCGCCTCACAAACAACCCAAAATGGAAGGATGCCCTCATAACAATGGAGGCCACAACCTTTGGAGAAGAAACCTGCCAGGAGCCTTGGAGCCCGCTTCATTTGATGCTCAGTGAGCCAAGTCAGCGTCCGAGCTGCTTTACAACACGTTACCAACTGAGAGGACATTGAGAGCCAAACGCAGAGCGAGTCAGTCAGCCACAGCAGTCCACAGCACTGAAAAAACACACTGTATAAATCAGTTTTGACAGGCAGTAATTGTGCATCAGCCACTGCCTGGGTGAGTAAAATATTCTAGCTGATTGACTGCAAATAAATATTGATTGAACAATCTGTCGCTGCATCCCGACACTGGTCACAGCCTGACCCCCCCTTCGAATCACAACATTTCAGAAAATATTTTCTTTTTTCCCCAACGTTGCATTGTTTACTCCTCATTAGCTCCACTTAATAGACTATTTATGGCTCTGCAAAGATGATAATGAGTTTTGGAGAGGGCAGATTGGACTGCAGGCAAAAGGTTGTGTGTGACAAATGAGAGTAAATGGCTGAAATTACACTGCGGATATTAGTGACATTTAAAATCTTTAGCAGTCATCAGGAAAAAATAGAATCACTCTATTCTATTCTATTCAAAACTTATAGACCAGACTAGTGCTTCTTTCTGTGGACATGAATGTTGAATATTTAGATTTTTTTTAAACATTTAGTACATCGAGTAACTGTAACTCTCCACAGTAAACAGGAGTTTTGTTTTGTGGAAATGGAAATGTGGCAGAGATAAGAACAATTTACAACCCGTGTTGGCATCTGTGGTTTTTTCCCCTTGGGATATTAAAGTTGGTGAATCTGAATCTAAAACTGACTTCTCACCACTTAAATCAAAACAAACAGTAGCTGGAATATTATTTTGGTTCTTGTAGTTTGAAGAGAACAACTATGTTGGCAGGGCTGTCAGACAGATGAACACACTTGTTGAGGTCAGAGGGTGTCAAACATACCGCCCACAAAAGTGCCCCGCCAGAGGGCCCTTCTGAATATTTCAGGTTGAAATTTTAAGTATGAATGTTATTCTGTGTATTCATGTGAATTTATTACATTGAAAACGTCCGTATCTGTTGCACATCTTGACTACATCTTGACCTAAAATAAATGAGGCAAATCACTGATCAAACAGGGGTTTATCTGTGTGTCTTATTAATTCCTTTTTATCGAAATTGTATTTTCATGAAACTAAACAGATTTTTCTGAAATGCTTTAAGCTGTTTGCAAACATACCAGGAAAAATAAAGTATCATTCATTCTGTTGGCACAAAACCAGTTGGGGATTATGTTTTCAATTATTAATGGAACCAATGAAAACATATTCTTTGTCTTTCACAGGAATCAGAAAATGCTTTATGAAGTTGTTAATAATATATGTTCATCTGATAGTGGCAACATGTTGTTGAACATGAAGTTGAGAGGACAGACCATTAAGGCACATGACACACAAACAATCTCTGAGGTTCCACGGCTGAAGGTAACAAGGCCATCGGGGGTCTGAGAGCGTTCTCCCTGTGGACACGGGGCGGGCCACAGCAGCTCTAATGAAGTCAGGGAGGACCCCTGCAGTGAGCCGTGAGCGCTGGGAAACAATGGAACGCCACTTATGAGAGACGAGTGAGGCAGAACCGGTTGACTATCGACCAACAGTTGTAAAGTGTGGATATTATGACCAGCAGACAGGACGAGTCATTCAACCCAACTGATGAAATCAAGTCTGTTCACATCGACCACTGACTGGTATGAGGGTTTGTCATTTCTTGATTTCGGTTTGGGGGGCGTCTCATTGGGAGATTTTGTGCATAAATAAAATTATACATTTAAGTCTATGTCTATGTTGGACTAAATATATATATTTATAATTATAAATGACACTGACAGATATTATTAATGGATTCAAAGAGTGATCATCATCCTTCCATCCATCTTATCTGACTGGAAGCCTCATCCCAGTGACACTCTCCAGCTCCTCCACTATGTTCCAAGGCTAGATCGATACACAATCCATCCCAGGTGTTCCAACAGTCTGGAGCAACTCTAGCTCCAGTGAGGTGCACCTCAGCACTCCTTCCAGCACCAAGGCTCTGCAGCTCTACTCCGGCTTCCTCCGGGTGCCCTAGCTCCAACCTGCAGGGTGTAATCATCTGCCTCACTCATCAGTCACTAGCAAAGGCCTGGTACCTCAGGTGATGGAACATCTTCTGACTTCTTCTGTGTGTCACCAGCTGACTGCATCCAACACCTTTCTACTGCATCACATGTGCAGGAATTACATTGACTTTATTTACACTCTACCTTTCTACCTTATCCTCATTTTATTCTCTTTTCAATGATAAGTATTGTTTTTTTATGTCAGACACAATGAGTTGGCCCTCAGTTAGAAATGCACTGAATCCAGCTGCCTCGCCTCGGTCAAAGTCTTGATTAGTCCTCTGCCGGTCGGCTGCAGACCCCAGCCGTCCTGTGCAGGGCATTAGCATCAGGTGACAGCTGCAGCACACATTGATTGACCTTCCAGATCCTGGTTTCATCTGACTTTGGCAGCCTGGGGAGGATCTGAGTTCTCACTGACACCAGTCAGCTGGATCGAACATCTGAGGGCACCTCACACCACCTCGTGAAACGTTCTTAATATCCAGGTCCTGATAACCACCAGTCACACAAGCAGGTGGAATGGATCGTTTTTCACACTGTCAGCAGTTTAATTCAAGGAGGTTGATCTACCAGGGCTGTTTTATCCATTTATGCCATATCGACCTGCCTGCCAGCGTCACTCGCAAACACTTCAAATAAAAAATAGGGACAGATGTGTATGAGTGGGTGAGATATTCACCGTGAGGATGACCACAACTGACAAATATGAATATGAATCACTACAAACCAAAAGCCTGCAGGGAGCTGCACAGCACACGCTAAATAGATCAAACTAATATTCAATCATTTATCGCTGAGCTCCAGTGAAAGTCACCACAGGCAGGTTTGAATTTGAAACAAGGCGACACACTCATCACACATCACACAAACAAGCATTCACACACACAGACTCTATGGTACACAGTAAAAGTGCCTTCCCTAACACACAGACATATGAAATAAGATCTTCTAATACCTCCTAAGACATTTATTGTCAGTTCCATGTGGTCAAAATTTGGACCCCATTAGTATTTCAAATTCCCAGCACTGATAGGTTCAACATCGTGGCCTTCACATGCTGCTGAGGTCAGAAAGACACGCTGATGAAAGAGAATAAGACTGGGAGAGCAACGATACTTCTAGAGGACAGAACAAGGATGAACATGACAAGATCACACCCAGAGGAGAACGACAATCACAGGTGCAGTCGCCACGTCAGTCCAAGCGGTTGGTACTTCACAACTCGATGTGGGACACACAGCATATCCACAGCTATGACAGACGCTGGGCTGTGTGACATGACTGACGAAAGAAACGTCCTGGCTCTGATGGGGGGGGTTGACAGTGGGAGTACGCTATTCTTGGCTACAGTATAATTGTCATTACTGTTTGATCAGTCATCTCAAACAAATCGATTAAATCAAATCAAATGTCTGGTTTTATCCACACAAACCAAAGATATTAGTTATTAGCAAAACAGCAGCTAAGTCAGAAAACAGAAAACACCCAATCGTCCCCCCAACAGACAGTGTGAAACAATGCACTAATCAAAAGAATATAGTTACGTCATTAAGTCTATAGTTAAGTCATTTGGACTTCGACATACTCCGAAGTCCAACTGAATCAATTCTCAAATATCAAAACACATTTCTGCCTCTACGGCTGAGGTACTTCAGGCCAGACGGACAAACAACCCTTCAAATGAAAGCAGACAGTCCAGAGATTCCCAACATTTCCATCAAAGCTCTCTAACGTCAAAGCATCAGCCAAAAATAACCCAAAGAAAAGCAGAAACAGAAATCACTTCGTCCAACTATAGTTGTACAATTTGTCTTACCTTAGCTTTATTAGAATTATTCACATCGACCTAATGGTGGCAGAAATATACTTTTATGATGGGTATACAATTCTCTAGCAGAGGCCTGAAAATGGCTTAAAGAGTTAAGAAGCTTGAATCAGAGAGTTCTTTTTGGTGACTAATGAGCAAATTGTTTGATTCACTGAATGTGTGACCTACGTTCAAATTGACTGAGGTGGAATGCCGTGGGATTCAGTGAGGTCTGGCAGGAACAGCTCACCTACGGCTGAACTTTTGTGCGACGTCGTACTGAAATATGATCCAATATGAATGATAAACTGACACAAGCAGACAGTAGAGCTGACCTCCTTTCAGGAGGTGATGAGATAACGCATGGGATTTCAGGGGACCAAATACTACACGCTCAAAAAATTCTGATGATTCACAGAGAAACAAAAATACTGGGGTGAGAGAAGAGGGAGAAAGAATGACACTGGGAGGATGGGGGGGAGGGGGGGGGGCAGCTCTGGATGGATTAAAGGACTTGTGGTCACTGCTGTAAATCTCCCACCCGCGTTTCTCCTCCCTCACTCCTTCACCAATCAATGGTTTCTGTGTGTTTTTCGTTCCAAACAAATCACACTGGGTCAGCTGAGAGACCAGGGAGGGGCGATCGACACCGTTTTTATCCTTCCTTTGGTGACACAATTGTAATGTTCACCCCTTCTTTTTGTCACCACTTCTCCTTGTCTCATTCCACCGTCTGCACCTCTTGTTCAACTCCTCCCTCGCAGACCTTCCAACCATTTCAGTGGAACAAAAAATGAAGGTTTGTGTTGAAGCAGCTCCAGGCTCCTCGTTAGAGCCCTCTCACATTAAGAGTGTGTGTGTGTGTGTGTGTGTGTCCCTTTCAGCTTCCTTCCTTTCATCACACCTCTTTCTTCCTCCCGTTTCTTTCCTGCTGAGTCTGGTAAGTCTGTTCTGCTTCGGATACAGCGCCGTGAAGCCGGGGATCCTCAGGCCTAGCTGAACGCATCCTTTCACCCAGCTGAGCGCATCACTGGCGCTTCCAAATGTTTCTGAGCCCAGGTAATTCCCATAATTCCCTGTGAGCTGGAGCCTGTCAAGTGAGCCTCATACTTCCAGTCCCACTTCTTCCACCATCTCTCCTTGCTTTATTTCATTGACTTTCCTTTTCTTGATTTCTAGAGAAGACCGTCTGTAATACGTCCCATTACTTTACAGATTAACAGATTATGATTAGTTATCTGTCAAGTGATTTTCTGTCTGTCCTTGGTGAGAATTGCATTCTTCCTAACTGATGAAAAATTGATGCTTTGATTAACTCGGAGTCAAGTGTCCTTTGCTGGAGTGCCACATTGTCATATTCCTTAGATGATTAGAATTACCTGTGGAGCCATTTATTTTCTGAAAAGGTCATTTTGATTAGAGGCACGTGGAGTCGCCATCACCACGTTTCCATTTTTTTTAAACACAAGACTCGAGTGCGTTAATTAACACCAGTCTTGGAACGGTGCAGCTGACAGCTCTGCGGAGATTAAACGGCGGATAAGAGCAGCAGCTTCTTCCACCGCGGTGTGGTCTTAACAAACCTCCCCTCTGTGATCCAGGTGTTCCACTGAATTCACACCTTTTTATTCTGCAGTGCAAAAAACACTGCCAGGGAGGCTCGACAGCAGAGACCGATGCTTGTGTTTCTGACATACCTACATTTATGACCAGCAAACAACCAACACATGAACTAAAAATCCAGTGAAATTATCATTATTATCAAATTATACAATGAACTCAATAATTTCTGTTCTGTTACTATGAACAACGTACTCTGTATTGGCATTTATATATCGGTACGATGTCCCAGGGAGTTATTGTAACATCATCTAGCTGAATGTGTAAAACAAAAAACAATTTAGCTGGATCAAAAGGCAGAAGGAAGCGTAAGTATCTGAGGAAATATGAATCCAAGTTGTTTCAGTTTGACAGAAACATTCTTCTTATTTTCACACCCTTCTGGGGGGTGAAACTTTAATAGGACATCGACCATATACAGTATCTGCTAGAGATAAGCACAGTGGCCGTCATTCGTGGATTGTACCTGTAAGGGCCCCAGAGTCCCATCGAAGGCTCCGACTGATCCCTGACACTGAATCAGGGTGCACTGCCCTGCCAACAAGGATTACACATTCACTCCCAAATACCTCATTGTTCATTGGACATCTTTTCAGCATTAGATACTTTGAAGTGTCCCTTCCTTGCAGTAATGGTGACTGTGTTGAGGATGTGAAGTAGAGGTGGTAACGTGCCTCCCTGACTTTACGCTGCAGCGCTGCAGGAGCAGGATGCCTGAACAAACGCTGCGAGGAGCCTTTAGCTTTCGTATTGCTGACATTACAGATATAGAAAAAAGAACTGTGTCAGCTCACATTAAATGAGTCGTACAACTCTGTGAATGATTTAGGAAAGAATCTCACTCTAAGACAGTACAACTGCTGTTACAGTAGGTTATTCAGATGATATTAAAAAGTCATATTTCTCATCTCCAAAATATTTTTCTACTGTTTTGCTAAATGCATGAATATCATTTACCTATATCATGATTATTATACAACTATATACAGTATATTCAGACCATCTCATTCTATCAATATACCACAGATAATGTAAGAGTTGAAATTACATAATAACATTATAATAAATAATTACATTCTCATGTTCAATGAGCACAGAGGGAGGTGTTTTACCATTTTCTTTAGGTTGCAAACATACACAATGAAAGCCAGATGGAACCTAAATGGACATGACACTTTCAAATGTGCTCATGCTATTCTCTAATAGCATCTATTGAAGTGAATATAATGGGCGATTATGCTAATCGGCCTATTATGGCTGATCAAAAATGAATTACCCTGTATTATATATACAATTATTATAATTGCATGTGCGTGTGCATTCGTGTGCATCGATTTACTTTGGACCATTTGGTTGATGGTGATCTTACAGCAGCAGTGCAATAGTTCAGGAATTCCTTCCAGATGCTACTGATGGCCGCGGACACATATAACTGGTACATTCATCGTCATCTAGCTGGTAACAAAGGGGCTGTAAGACATGTGGGAGGACAGTTCGCTGAGGAGAGGAGGAGCTCCTGTCACCTCTGTGGACACCTCTGCAACATGCTTGAATGTCATCAGCATACAAATTCTTGCCATGTTTTAGACATGAGACGGCCATCACTGCACAACTCCACCCAGCCGTCTATAAAGTAGTACAGCTGATGCTTTTTACCGTCAGTATATATTCTTTGTTCATTCCTTCATTCTGCTTCATTGTTCACACCTGACAGCAAAATTGTTTCTCCTCCTCTTTACCATGGCAGTAAATGTCTTATATACAGTCTACGGGTGTGAAATGATCTGTCAGTTCAAGGGACAATGCAGAGGGATGGATGTCAATATTCCCAATTCACTAACAATTTTAACATGTCAGTGCTTCACCACCATCAGCCAATCAGGGCTCACCAGAACGGAGCTGTCCACCATTTCCCCTCCAGACATCTGCATTGCACTCTGCCTCCTTGTTGCCAACACAGTCTTAGACAAATGGCATTCAGTTTGAATTAGAGGAAGCAGAAAGGGTCGAACACACTTTGTCTCTGTCTCTGGCAGTGTGTTAACCTAAGATGAATTGAAATGACTTTAAATGTGAAATCTTATGCTGGAGTTCAAATCTGCCAAAGCCATTATTCACAATCTGACAAGCTCAAGGTGTATAACTCATCTATAACGCATTAGTGATATATAAGAACATATTTGTGATCATAGGAAACTATTCCAGTGTCATTTCATTACGTTTCACTGAAAGTACGGAACAGACTCCCGATCACGTCGTCTCAGTAGACACACAGAACCGAGCTGAAGAGCCCATGGTGGTTCTGGTTTCCCGATGAACCAAATTAGTTTGCTGTCCAGCAACCTGACAGAAAACCGACAGAAACCCAGTTCACATTAAAACGTGCTGGTCCAGAAGGAGATCCAGGTATTTTCAAAGGCTCTCACATGGCAGAAAACTGCTGCACAGGCTCACACAACAAGTTGTCTACTGCCAAATGTGTATATTAAAGATATAAAAGACTCAAGATAATTATTGGCAATGTTTCTTCTGATTCTGGAATATATCACATAAAAACTTGCAGTTTTGAAAGATAATGTTCATTTTGTAATGATGCTACCTGCAGCACAAATCAGACAACTTGTTATTATTTCTATTTATGTTCTTATCTTGACATTTACCAAGGGTATGTGATGCTAGTAATATATATATTAAATATGGTGGGGAAAGTTACTAAAGTTGATCATATTTTATTTTGTTTGTCTTGCCGCTGCATGTTTAAGGACGTTTTCATATTTTGAATTAATAAAATATGAAGTTAGTTTTAGGTTTTAGAGTTCTATGCGCTATTTGAATCAAACATTTTCTGCTGTTGAAGAAATTATACTGAAGCCGACATACACGACTATGAACGACACAGCAATCAGAAAAAAAACTGTGTTTGTTAATCCTGGAATGAGTAAAAGTTACTAATAAAGTGAATTCAAACATATGAGAGTTTAAATATGTTTGGTTTGACCTCTGTCACTTGTGAAAACTCTTGGTTTCTCAAGAGAAACACACAGGTTTTCAGTGCACGTGCTTTTCTGAAATGGGCCTCAGAAGAAAACGGAAATAGAGGTTCGTACTCACATCCCACCATCATCATGGCGACAGAGAAGATCTTCTCCCCGTCTGTGGTGGGGGCGATGTTGCCAAAGCCAATGGTTGTCAGACTGGTCATGGTGAAGTACAATGAGGTGATGTACAGAGAGTCCTTTCCGGGGCCGCCCTCCCATTGGCCAGAGCCACTAGCATTGTAGCGATACGGTGATCCAATGCTGATAGCCAGCTGGTACAGCCAGCTGTCCATCTTGATGGTGTTGGTGGCCTCGTCGATGACCTCATAGTCTCCAATACTGTACCTGTAGCAGGGAGTAGATGTACATAGTTAATACTGTTGTGGTAGAACAATCCTATGATGTCCACGCTATCTCCAACCAAGAGACAAATTTCAAATACAGAGGAGTTGTCGGCACATTCCCAGTAGTTTACATCGTGAAGGAATTATAAAAACCGTTTACCAGATGCAGGCCAGCCAGTGGGCCACGAGTCCGAACACGCAGACCAGCAAGACCAGAACTGCTGCACCATACTCCAGGTAGTGGTCCAGTTTCCGAGCGACTCGGCCCAGACGCAGAAGGCGGACCACCTTCAGGGAGCTGAACAGACTGCTGATGCCCTGAGGGGGAGGGGCATGGAAGATGAGAGGGAGAAGAGGAGGAAAGTGTTAACACAGGTCCTTTCACAGCACTGATTAAAAGAGGTGGTAAAATGAACTCTGTTACTGACTGTGTGATGCCTGTACTGCATGAAAATAATGTATTTGTGTATTTGTGCTTCAACATAACATAAAAGGCTGTGAGCTGATGTGTGTGATCGCTCTGGACTGGAAACTAACTGGAATCTCACAATGGCAGAATGTTAGTTCTTAATGTCAAACTTCAATCTAAATTAACCTATTTTGTAGAACTTGTATAACTTTGCTTTCTCTTTATCACAAACTGTCTCTGTGTGAAATGCAGAAAACTTCAATAAAATGCTCTCGACAAATTATATTTGGACCAGTCGGGTAACAAACACTCTTACTCCTCTCACACAAAATGCAATACATTCACAGCTGTCTGAATCTAGGTCCAGCTCAGCTCTGTTATGGATTCTGAGCTACAGTTGTATGAGCAGAGAAGTGGACTATGAGCAGAGAAGCCACAGGCATCAACAACGCACCGTATTTTTCACGTCAGTGCATATGAATGAGGTACTAGTTACTCTGTTTAGCAGTAGTACTGTACACATCAGTGCCACAGGGTCTAAAAGAAGACACATAGTTGCTGGCAACGTGCTTAGTGTACACAGTTGGAATTATACAGAATTACAAACGTGAATGATAAAAGATGAACCCTGAAACTCATTTTTGTCAGGATACACAGACACACACTCACACACAATCCGATTCACAGTATGATGTTTCTTTAGCATCTAAGATGTTAAAATCCTATTAAAAATTCACTTCTTAGAGTACTAGTAAAAGCTTGAGGGCAGTAATTAATTCAGTCTGAAGACACGTTGACTCAAGGAATCAATGATTGAATACTCTGAGGATACTGAACACAGACACAACACCATGGACTACCACACCTACAATGTGTTTGATTTTTTCCAAATGAGGTAGATGTGAAAGCAGAAAGACAAAGGAGATAAAGCTGCTCTGTACCTTCCATCGGCTGTTTTATTTTTTTTGTTTTTGCAGTGAGACATTACAAAATGTAGCCAGTTATCCACCTTCAGGTAGAAGTAATGAAAAAATAACCTGACGAGGCAGTTTAACAGGCCACAGCTGTCAGACATACACACTATGTAAGAAGGAGCGTTAAGTGGCGTTAATGTGTAAGATCTCACGTCCCAAAAAACAGCCAACTGAAAAAGATGTCGACAATAAACAAAAGGGATCCTCTTTAACAGCAGGATCCCCGGGCGTCAACAGTCTCTTTAACAAAGCTGAACAAGTGGATATTTACATAGAGTGGAAAAATGTTGTTCTCGTTTAAAGCACAGACAGACGCAGCCAGCAGGGCCATCCCATATGAAAGCTGTTCAGTGAAGCATCTTCTCTTCACTGCATCTGCAACTCCAGAGCATTGATATTTAGTTCCTTTACAACCCAGGTCTGCTTTACTTAATAGAGATGCAGTGTTTGTGAACAAGTCACATCTTTTGAACGTCTGTTTTAAACGAATGATGACAATCGAGTTGCAGTTGCATTTACGAGCACAGGTTTATTCTAGTTTTATTTTATAGTTTACCTGTATTATATATACCTACATAATATGAACATTTTGAGCTCACTGTCAAAACAGGGGATATGGTGTCACCTAATGGAACGTTTACAATGAAGACACAAGCCAAATTAAAGTACAATCAATATTTCAGAATAATTCCCACTGGCAGAGTATAGATACTGGAGGGATGCGTAAGTCTGAATTATTCTGAATCAAATCTTACCTTATAATTAATACCAATCATAATTTCCTTGAAACTGAATTATGCCTGTTTGAGTTGTAATAAAAGATCCAGCTCCCTTCAAAGAGCCATACTTTGTACCATACTTTGTAGTTTGTAGTAGCTTTAGTAGATCTTACATTTTTGACTGCGCTCATCTTCTGACTTCTCCTTTGAAATCGATCTATATCGTTCTATCGATCTAAATATAGCACTCAAACAATTTTGTGTTCTTGCTTGACATCTAGTTTTGACCTGAACTGTACTCAGTAGATTTTCTCCTCGCAATCTCATACGGGTGTTTCTTCTCTCTGATGCTCCAAAGCCAAGAAACCCTCCTCAGTCCTTCCTGCCTCTTTCCAGCTGCAGCGTCAAAGGTCTCTGTGGGGACTCGAGCACCTCCCATGCTCTTACGCAGATGTCGTTAAATGAAGTGGTTCCAGGAGAGAGCTGAACAAATGATAAGAGCATGACTTCCATGCAAGGCATGTAAAGTCACAGAACATACAGGAAGCACCTGTTTATCAAAAAAGCCTGACTACATGAGACGGTGTAGAGATTATATGTTCCTGGCAGGACTTGACGTCTTCAATGTGACCAGTGTTGACATTTTATAATATCTCAGCCTTTCATCGTTCCCTATACTGCAAGTGACTTCTGCATTAACAAACAGAAATCAGAAGATATGTGTTCTGATGGGTTTGCATGTAACTGTATATTTTTCTTCTTGACTGTACAAGACTGTGGTTGAAGATGTGAGGTCTGGGGCTTGATGTGTTGTTGTGTATCAGCTGTAGGTTTCATTTACACATCATTTCCAGGATGTGTGCGACAGCACTGCTTGGAATTGAGGCAGTACTAGTGTGCATAGTGTATTTGAAGTATTACTAAAGGAAGTATGCGATTTGAGACACTGCTCGAGCAACATGGCTTCCATACAGGCAGCAAAATACATGCCAGGCAGAAAGGTCAGCTTTTAATCGACCTCTTTGAGCTTTCACAGTGCATGAAGATGCACAGTGTGAGCTCGTACCAGCCCGCTGGTCTCCTTCAGGACGGCAGGTGGCTTCAGGACCCATGGGGGGCTCCTCCCTGCTAGGCCTCTCGCTCAACACAAACACACACAATGACGCCTCCCACCGCCTCTGCTGCGACCTCAGGGAGCACCAGCCTACTCCTCAGGAGCGTGTTACATCACCTCTTTTCTGCTGTTTCATAGCCTGAGTCCTTTTTGTTTGCTTGGTGTTACTGCTGACCTGTTTGTATCTTCATGTAGGCGTTCTGGGGAAAGCAACTCCAAAAAGTAAAACATCTCTTATACTTTTAAAGAATAATCTGTTGCTTTGCTGGTCAGAATCTATCTGGATCCAAACAGAACATAAGGTGGAATTACCAGGTGATATAATTGTGTATAAATAAGACAGACAAGCTAGCTTTAAGCTAATGGCTAATGATCTAGTGAAAGTCACAGGTTAAGGTCACTTCCCACTCAAATCCAAGAAACCTCAGCAGGTGTTGAACTTGCTAATTTTTTCAACTTATATAAACCTTGATACTACTACTACTTATAGGCTCATTATCCACCCTGCTTCCTAATTTAAATGTCACGTTACTCTCATATTGACCCTGATGGAGTCATCTGACAGTCTGCTGTGTCTCATACTCATACTCAGTCACAGGTCGCCGTCTGAAGAGCTGCTAGTACTGTTACTTGATGTCCAGGGGTTGGGATATGACATGTTTTACCTGAGCTTTATTTTCTGACTGCATTGTTGTATTTTCTTTAATGTTAGTCTGAAAGTGTCTTAGGTTTCCTTGTGTGAGGTTTTTCTATGTTCCAGCTCTGCCTGTTTTGCTGCTAGTTCTCTGCCATATTGATCTCTTCCATGCTGCCGTTGAACCCGTCACCCACTCAAGTTAGCCGTTTCAAGATTTCTCCGCTGATGCTGCCAGAGAGTTGTCAATCCTTATTACCAACGCCAAGGAGGTTATGTTTGTGTGCCTAATTATCCTGACTGTTAAAAAACGTATGCAATTTGTTATTTTACCAGAGATGTCTGTCAAGGAAGAACACATACATACACATACCATTTTGTAGATGAATAGGTTTTCCACACACTGCTTTGCTGCAGTCTTCAGTAACACAGCACCATTATACTGATAGTTACAGTACGTTTTCATCTGCATTCGAGTACCTTTTATTGTATTATTTACTTTGTTTCCAGCTCCCTTTGCCTCTCATTTGACCTCTTATAACATATTTTGTTTACATATTTTGATTCTCTTATTTTATTAGTCAGGATTATTTTTTTATATATATATATTTTTAAATATCCTTCCCTCCATGCTGGAAATACATTCATTGAGACACACTTTGATTTGGTGTTCACACTGAATATCTAACTCTGATTAAAAGCAATTAAGCATCTAGTATTGTGACTTTACCTTTGGCTCTCTAGTTTGACTTGTGTGCTTGAGCCTATTCCCTGTTTTACATTCTGGCACAAAATCCCCACAGATTTAATCAAGTAGATGCTAAAAAATGCTAAAAAGTAAAATAAAATAAAAAAATGACATTCGTCATGCCTTGAAACCACTCAAACCTTCCCGGCTGCTCCAGCCATCAGGTGAAATTATGATACTATTACCATTTCTCTTCACATTGCACCTTAAGCCACCCACACACTGTCCAAGTCAGCACCCATCCATTCCTCCAGCCTTTTCATATGGGAGAGCAGCAACAAAAATGTCAATTAGCAAAGAGTGGAAGAGAGAGTTGCAGGAAATTTACATGTCATTGATTTCCACTCTGGCTGTCTCCACTGCTCACTACTGTTTTATAAGCAGAAAACTGCACCGTGCGGGTTCTCCTTGAATCCAGCAGTGACCTACGGCGGAAGGATGACAAGGAGAGACACCTCCAGACACCCACTGTAGGATTCACAGGACAACAGCCCGTCACTCTAAAGAAGGGACGAGTTGGATGACAGCATGGCAACACCAAACGGGTGCAGAAAGGTGCTGGGAAGAGGTTTAAGAATATATATTCACCAGAGACAAAGGCTGAAAATAGTTATTACTGAATTAATATTGCAACCACAGCGTTGTGAAAGCATTCTGTTCACCTACAGGGACATTTCATTTCTTTGCATTGCTTATGTATTATTATTTTCTATATAATAAAATAGTTAAGTATCCCTAGAAGGACCATTGCACTTTACATGTGATAATTCAACCAAATTCAACGTTAAACTAAAGTTTCTTTCAGAAAAACTGGACACTGATTGTAATTACAGAATATATTTATGTATGCAAAGACACATAGTAGAGCGGCAAAAATAGTACTTTTAATTTAAAGAACACCAGTTAATTAATTATAGTCCGCAAACTGTAAATCAAAATATCCAACATAGGAACAACTGAAAGAATCTTTTCATATTGATTCTGGGTGTAGGGGCATGTGTTTATGTGGTAGATGTCAGCAAAAACCATATCGGCCCCTTGAATGCTGACACTGCATTATTTCTGGCATCACTGATTGACAGACAAATCAGTGGCTGGCAGCCTTTTGACACACATGATTACACACCACAAACAACGTATTGGATTAGTATACCTCAGTGTGACGTACGCCAACACACAAGGTCTCTCTTTAAAAAAAATCTTCAGCGGAGAGGGTTTACGTTAAATTGGAAGAACACTTACCAGATGGTTCTGTCCCGACACAGGGCCACACACATTCACGGTGGTTAATATAGCGGCACAAACTAATAAAGTTTCTCAAACACAGCTGGTGCTACAAGCTAACACATCTAATTGGTTATTTTGCCTTAAATCACTTAAAGAGCCTCAATCTCACATGACAGGAACATTTAAGTTAAAATCATGACCCTATGGTCGTTGTAAGTCGTGGTTTGTCGTCATATTGGCCACTAAAAGACTGCAAACATACCTCATCCACATTCTCAAAGGCATTGATGATGTCATAGGGCAGGCAGGACAGCAGGTCGATGACGAACCAGGTCTTCAGGTAGTTCATGCGGATGAGCTTGGGGTCAGAAATCACCTCCCCACCTGGCCCAACAAAGGTGGTATGGAAGTTGAGGACGATGTCCACTAAGAAGATGACGTCCACCACGCTGTCCAGCACCAACCACACAATGTTGTTCTGCTTGGTCTTGAAGGAGACGTTGTAGGGCACCATGATGGCTGTGTAGAAGGTGAGAATGAGGATGACCCAGTCCCAAGTGGTCTTAAAGGTGCAGTAGTGAAGGATTATGTGGGGGGGTGTCTTGGGTGCCTCCTGCTTGTACTGTGGGAGGATGTCTGAGTTTAGTTGTAGAACCTGAAAATGAGAAACATCAACAACCGATGACTCAGTGAAACACATCTATGCTACATACTGACTTATCATTACACTGTCCACTGTGGGATAAAACAAAGGAAATGACTCAGTGATTAACCTAAGTTCTTTGATTTTGTGCCAATGACACTTCAAACTGTCGATTATGTTCATCTTACTCTCAAACTGTTTATGAAGAGGCAGGGGAGAAAAGACCAAACTGCAGAAACAGATGAGCAATGATCACTTCTCACTCTGGAAACAGCTCTGAAACTAGATTAAAATATATCACTTCTCCTCCAGTTTTCATATACATCATCATCATCTCTTCTCTGTTGCTGTGACAAAACTGCATTATGAATAAATTTGGCTTGAAATGAGACCGAAAAGAGAAACAGAGAAGGCAGAGAAGTTGGCAAAATGAACCTCCCCCCCCACAAAAAAAATCATTATACGTTGCAGTCGGCTGCAGCCACGGAGATCGGCTTCCCCTGCTGAACACAGATGACATTAAATCCAAACTACAGTTTGAATTGTGCCTCAGGCCCCAAAGAGATCACACATCAGACATTCAACTCATTATTGTAAACTGCCTCTTATTCTATTCGCTTTCACACAAATCTGTTAAACTCTGAAATATATCGGACTGGAGCACATCCCACAACTTATGTTAGGAGAGCAGTCAGAGTACCGCTTCATCACAGTTGCAGTAATAACATCACAACACATGCCAACAGTACAAAGCAGAATACTTGCAGCCAGCTACTACTAATGTACCAAATTAAAACTAAGTCTTTATAATTTACCGTTATACCTGTGGTACTAATATACTACTGCTGTTACTATTATTATATATGAATTTGCTGCCACTAGTGCAGTGTCCATGCTACTTCACAACTGATTATTTAATACCAATACCACAGTAGTTCTTAGAGTAACATTACCAGACCAAATTTACTACTACAGCTTTCATTTGCACTATTTCTAAAACATCTGTCTTATTATTACAGTATTTTTTCACCACCAGTAAGTATTTGCAAGAATAAGCCATTTTTATCATTTTCAAGAGCAAACATTCCAACAGAAAAAACTCGTTACCTCTCTATACCTTCACACCCAGAGCCTCCAGATCTTAAGTCAGGTCCCCCAGTGTATCATGACCTCAGAAAAGTATATAGTAAGTAGTTACTTGCTTCTTGGTTCACCTCTACAAGTCGCCTCTATAATCGGTCCTATCCAGAGAGAGAAGCTGTGGCAAAATAGCAGGGGTCCCTGGCTGCTGGATGGTGGATAAAAGGACACAGGGTCAGGAGACGGTGGCTCGGAGGACAGAGGGTGTAAGGATAGAAGGTGGAAGATGAGTGTTGTGAAACACCACAATCATTGTGATATGTGATTTATAAATAAAATTGACTTGCAAATGATGTAAAACACATCCACTTGCTTCAAACACAATGCGTCCTCGACAGAAGAAGACAGCTGTGCCTTTTAGGTTGCAGATGGATCACCTGTGAAATCTGAGTGTGTCCGGGCGGCCGTCTGCCAGCCAGCGCTATCCAACACCGCAATCATTCCGACTTATTTCCATCTGTGCCTCTCCCGTCCTTCCTCTATTACAACTTTACTGGCCTGTTCACTTTTTTTTCACAGTTTCACGTACATAATAGGAAGATGAGGGAGAAAGCTACTGAGGGCGGGAAGAGCAGTGTGTTCATACAGGTGTAGTCAGGAGGATGTTTGATTTGTCTTTTACATGATTGTCCAGGAGATAATTGTTAACATAAATGCTAGTACATGCTGTGGTGTGGGCTCATTGGTCTTACAATGTGAATAAAAAGTCCCTTTTCTGAATTACTTTTTTCTTACTGCTTTACTTTTTCTCTTGTCCTTTCTCTTTGCCCATTCCTCCCCTCACCTTCATCCCCTTTACGCCCCCTGTAAGTAACATTAGGCAAAAAAAAACTCCACCTTTAAGTGAGCCTAGAATGAATGAATGAGTGTTGATTAAAAGATACACCTCACTTGAATGTTCATGAATAAAGCAAGTGGAGGAATATGCAGCAAAAGACACAATCCATCCAACTTTCCCCAGAAATCCATTTTCTAAATTTCTCAGCAGCAGCAGCAGCAATCATTCAGAGTGCCCACAGTCCCCTGCTTTTGTCTTGCACCATATATGAAATATTAATGTCACCCGCAGTCCACAGGCGCGCAGCATTCCTGGGAAGGATAAGGCCCAATCATTGTGTCAAAAACTGCACTTCTGAAGAAACTAGCAGTGTGTGTGGAGGACTCTAAACATGTGACTTCCGTTGGTGTGTGTGTGTGTGTGTGTGTGTGTGTGTGTGTGCGTGTGGTAATGTAGTGCTTAGTGCTTTGTATGATGCTTTATTTATGCAGAAATAACATAAAGCGCTGCGAGTTTCTACGGTGACATGTGCCCTGTCTTCATTTGAGCTTTGCTGAGCCCATTCACTTACAACTGTATAACTGTGATATACAGTCCAGCTATTGGCATCAAAATGTGATCTAAAGAAGAAGACGTAGTATTCAAGCTTGGTTGGAAAAATACTGCTTGGGTCGGACACGTCGTACATTTGTACATTTGGAGTTAAAGTAGTATATGTATGGATGCCAACACATTATACCATGAATGTCCATTCCTAAAATACTTATAACAGGGGTGATAACATCACGGGACAGGGGGAAAGACATGTTGGACCTTTTACCCGCTTTAGAAGCTACATCTTTTCTTGAGGGATCCCTCTTTCTGAAATTCCTGCGATTTCCTCCTGTTCCAGTTCTTCCTCACACTAACTGAGGGTTTAAGAATTGTGTGTGGACTGTAATTTGTGATGTTGGGACAAACAAATAAAACTGAATTGAACTGATAAGTAGCCATGGCACTTCTAATATTTGCTCATCATTTTTTTAGTAGGAACTGGGAAGGACCACCACTATGGTTATCATCACTTGTTTTTATAGTGCATTTTTCACATACACCTACAGTACATAATGTACATACAGTGTGTAGAGATGCTTACCTCTGCCAGTCTGGATTGCTTGTGGGTGACTTCATGTTTGCTGATGGGTGCAAGCTGTTGCAGTGAGTTGCGGTTGTTGGTGAGCGCTCGCGTCAGCCGCGCAAACTTGGTCCATCCTGCAGAAGGAGTAGAACCATAAGTCTCAATGACGCCGTCCAGACTTAAACTTGGTATGAGTCATAGCTCATTTGTCTTTGACTCTTTGTTTGAGGGTCTTTCAAGTCCTTCAAGTCATCAGGCGTCAGATGAAGCCACAAGTCATTGCTGTTGAAGTGAACGTCCACACCACGCCCACACCGCTGCACCTTTGATTAAGAAGCTTCCTCCTTCTGCAACATAAATGCTGATTGCTTACGTGTCCGTTGGACGTGTAGCTCAATAATTAATTGTCTGGGGGGTAATTTCCTCAGCATTGTGCAGGTCTCAGTGTAGATTAGACAGTGAGAGAGTGTAGGTGTTCCAACTGTGCTGCTCTAAAAATAAAATTAACACTCTGAAAAGGTGCACAACAAGGCACATCACATACAATGGCCACATATTGACACAACCTTTTGAAGGGACCATTACGAATAAAAAATAGACTTTGAAATAGCTTTTAACCCTGAAGCCACATGAAAATGCCCTTTCACTCTTTGTTGAGAAGGAGGCAACTTTAAGCTTCACTTCTCTGTGCAATGAGGTGAAACAAGCCAGACAATACACAGACCAATATATGAAGAACACAACACCAGGTTTATTATGAGCCCCAATAACACATCTGCCCTCAAGGAAAACTCTGTAGCAGCTGTAGTGCATCTTCGGCTTCTATCATCAGACTTTCTATATGCTAAAACTTTGGCTCTGAGCACCAATAGATAATAAGCCCTGACGCTTTGAGCCAACATTTTTCAATAACAGTCCTGATGGTAAATTGCTGCAGTAGAGATTGCATAACTGATATATTGTAGAGTATATTGTTAGCTATTGAAAAGTTTTGTAAAGACCAGGATCCAAGGCGATGTCTGCCAATGAACCTACTCCTCTCCAATTGCATTTCCTTCTATTTCACACAGCAGTGGAGGAAACTGTATCTCTGGAAAGGTTCTATAAAGCCTTACGCCATCAACTGGGGGCCCCACGGAAGCTTCCAGTCCGGTCCGACATTGTAAAGACAAACAACTATAGTAACGACCCTCTGCAGGTATGAAGGCAATGGACGACGTGTCACAGCCGTTATTGGTAAACACCTGCGAACGTTACAGTCACAGCAGCACACGTTTGGTAACGATAACGTTCATTGGGGGAAGGAGCCACTCCACCCAACGCAAACAGCAGTGAGCGGCTACAGGTTGTAGTGTGTGTGGGCGCATGGTATTCCCAATTTTCTGTAGAGAACACACATTGTTTGACTAAACAGTTCTGCTTTGAAGGACATTTCTGTCAACTTTACTTGTTTTTAATTATCTGTCTGTTGATGGTAGAGCTGATTACAAAGTGAAGTAAAACCAAATATGGTCATATGTTGAACATATGTTGTTATCTAATAACAGTAAATGAATGTGCCATTGTGCCACTGTGTACCAACGCGACACCTGTTGCCATGAATAATTGGAACACATTCCACATTAGCGGATCATACAGACGTTGCACAAAACAAAACTTTTCGTTATGGAAAATTAGGTGAATAGGGGGTTTGGATGAATGGACAGATGCATAGCAAGAGATAAACATATCAGTTTCAATTCATTCACTCATTCAATTCAATTTATTTCAATTGTACTTTGAAACTGTGGAAAAAGTATACTTCACACTCTTATGTACTTTTCTTGTCAAGTCTACATGCTGACTTGACTTTTACAGTACATGTAGCAAATGTGTTAAGTGCTTCTTTTATACAAGCAGTGGAGGTTGCATAAGTCACTACTGTATGCATGTGTTACAGACTGGAACTTTGCCCTAATGCGCTGCAGAATAATGGAGAACTATTGGCATGGAAAGCCAGCAAATGTGTCCCTTTTCAGACTCAGCACCACTTTCATCATGATGGAAAATGGAGGAAATTGTTGTTATATAAATATGTACTGACAGCTTACAGGCCTCTACATGATGGGCGGAAAGAATCCTGCAGAGAATGACGGAAAACTGCAGCAAAAGAGCTTCTTTTACAACAGAGTTTGTCCTATGATCACTCTGAAAAATGCAATAAGACTTAACAAAGATCACCAGATGTGTATGCACCACCAAAATAAAGCCTTAAATGAGATTTGATCAACATGAACCCCGCAGACAAAGCGACTTCTTTCTCACATCCATTTATGTTGTGAAATATACAGTGCTGGTGTTCATTATAAGCCCAGCTTCGCTAGCAAAGACAGAGGTCAATGGGTCAATATAGTAGGATGATACTGTAGGAACCTGTATTATTCATCCCATATCGGTCCGATTAACACCAACGTTAAACACCAATGGTTCTCAAATACGATATCAGACCAACCTCTCTCTGTCTCTCTCTCCCTCCTTCAGCACTCATCCTGATCAGTGTTCTGCTCAGAGATCTTTCACCTCAGGGTGGTCAACATAATACAGTTGAGCCATCAGTGCTACTTTCTTGGTGACAAGTGGTTGAAGAAGTCTGCATACTGTGTCTAAGGATTTATACATGCAGATGTCATGATGGTCCACAGAAAAAACATAATCATCCACCATTTTTAATGTGTATCATTGTTGTTTCTCACATCAGTGCTGCTTCATGATCTCTTACTAGAACCAGTTTCATCCCAAATGTTCAGGATTCACTGACATCATGAAACTTCTCACATGCAGATGAATGAAGTCCACATGTTCATACACACGAATGTGTAACAACAATGAGGAACATCAAGCCAGCGCTGTTCCTCCATGTCAGGGACAGACATCTACATCCGACCAGGAACTCTCTTCCGTTCACCTGATGCTGACGTGTTGTGGCGTGCTGTTGGAGCAGACGAAGCTGCTGGTGATTCCTGCTCCGCAGCACCACTGAACTCAGCTGACTAAGTCTGCAGGGACAAATCAGCTGCTTCCACCCCTCTATTGGCCAGGCGGGTTCAACTTGAGCCTCGGTACATTTGTCTGAGACACAGTAGAGTAATTCTGCACACACCCTGAAACAAGTTGCACTGTTCACAAATACTGGCTTCAGTCTGCCTGTCAGTGACAAAGTGATTTGAATGTTATTAGGTGAAACACGGACCTTCTGCTTGGCTGTTATCTTATATTACAGCTCATCTCTCAGAAATACTTAGGAATCCCTCTCCAGAGTCCCCCAGGGCTCAGTTCTGGGGTCTATGTCATTCCGACTTTGGACCAATCCCTGAGCCATGTGATCTCATTTTACAAGGGAGACACTCGGCATCGACCTCTTTTAAACCTCTGAATGTTCTCTGAGCAGTTTCCAAACTGTGAACATGTGAAATAAATCAGTTTGTCATACTGACAGCAGCAGCTAATTCACAAGGACGTCACCGTGACATTGTCAGTTTCTCCCAAGCTCTAATTGCATGCGCATCCCGTGTTCTGCATGTGTCCTTAAGCATGCAAACATGACAATCAGCGAAGGCCGCTGCAGCAGGAGGTGGTGGCGGATGCTCATCATGACATGTCTGTGCACACACGTGTTTTAATGTGTATACATTAAAAGGAGACTGGATGGCTGAGGGGGGAACCTTGTCAAAGGGCAAACACACCCGCTCAGCAGCACCGACAACGACACCTGAGGCGGGAAGCTGACACTGTGCATCAGTCAGGGCACAGAGGACAACACAGACGCCCACATCTCCTGTGATTCCTGACAGCATCACAACCTCCTCCAACACAACCCGACAGCTCGAGACATTCCTGCATCACAGCCAAACTACACGCTTTGCCACAGCTAAGGAGAAGCAAAAAAGGAAAAAGGGTTTCCAACAAGAGAGAAGTTCCACTAAGTTGCACTGGGACAAAAAGGAAGAAGAAGAAGTCAATTCAAAAAGCAACATAGAAGTCGCAAGAATACAAAGGAACAGCAACACATGTCTCATAGCAGCAGCATTCTCTGAAATTCTTCATACAATCTAAGAATAAATACAGCCATTTCCTCAAAATATATTCTAAAGAGAGATTGTTGGCAGCATGGTGGAGAAAATACTCACCTTTGGTGGTTTCATCTTCAATGGGCTGCTTAAAGAGTGTGATGTCTTTAAAAGTGCAGAGGAACAGAACCACCTTGTCATTCTCATTCCTAATGGGAGCTACTTGCATGTAGAACCAGACTGGACTTCCTGCAGACACATAAAATATTAAACTTTGGGCTGAAAAGTCCATTCTTATTTTATTTCATCATTCAGATGGTTCAGATGTTTTGAGTTGAATTATGTATGTATGTATGTGTGTGTGTGTATATATATATGATCAGCACAAATTTACATCAATTGAACTCAAAACATTTGAACCATATGAATTTATTATATTATAATTTATGATAATATACATTTATTTTCTTTTAAGTTGAAAATCTGCTGAGTAGTTGTTGGTTTTTGTTATTGTCTTTTTTCAGGAATTCTGTCACTGAACATACCAAGTACCAAACCAAATAACTATTCTCTTTTGCAGAGCTATGAATGAAACTGACAAACTGATTTACACAAGACAAACAATGACAACAAATAGTGAAAGGAAAGAAGGAGCACATGCATATGTTACAAGATCTCCATGGCTGTTACCAGGAAATATACAAATACTCTTTATAATGTTATCCTTCTACGGTCAGTGGCTCATGTGATGTTTCCCCAGCTGGTGTCTGGATTACCTGAAGCTGTTTTAATATACTAACAGTAAAGTCGTTACATTTATGGAGCTCCATGTTCTTTTAGGAGAGGGAAAAAGAGCTGAAGCTTTTAAGGACTTTATTGCCTCCACACCAACTCTCCAAAGAGCCAAGAAAGTTGCTCATCCATTCTCTTTATATCCATCCTCCAGAAGAGCGCCGCTCCTGTGTAGTCAGCAACTTGCTTCCATTTGAAAATTGATCTTCTCTTTTTCTTCCCCTTTCACCCTTCACGTCCCATATTCCTTCAAATCCCTGCCAGCCACTGGAACATTTAATTTTAGTTTTGGTGAGGATTTACTACTCAGGTCAACCTCACATTCAACTCCTCCTGTTTCTCCGTTTCCAGTTAAGATGGTGCGATGTATTTTAATTCTTTTAATTCTTGTGTGAATTGGCGTCAGCGTCAATTTAGAGTGGAGTTTCATTAACCGTATGCCGCCACGTTGGATGGTGCACACGTCTCATGGTACCTCACAGCATCTCCTCACGGTATTGCAGCATGCCCGTCACCACTCACTTGTCCACTCCGCTCACACCACTTGCTCAAGTATTTCAGAGTCCTATTCCTGATACTGCTCCATTGTGAGCATCGTGTCCCCACAGACTACTTGGTTGAGCCATCTCGTCGGCCATCTTCACTTCACTGCTGCTACCCTTTCATATCACGACCATGTACAACTCTGCAGTAAATCCAGGATTTGTAGGATTTATACTGCAGCAATAAGAGAGAATCAGTAACATGACCTGTGGAGAAACAATGTGACACCAAACACTAACGTTGTGATGAAGGATGGTACTCACTGTTCTTTCTGTACAGGAGGATCTCAAAGCAGTTGGACTCATAGTTGTCAAATGTCTGCCGGACTTTGTCAATGGTCTTCTTGTCAGTCAGCTCGCCGTACATAAAACTAGGAGAGACAGGATGAGATATGAGACATGGATGTGATCAATACTGTGATCGAGGGCTTCACATGTTGTGTTTGTTTTTACTGAGTAAACCAGCAGAGCAGCTCCCAGTGAAGGCTGGAGGTAAATGTCGTCATAACCCATAAAGGTGGTGTGTGCTTTTCACATATTAAGACCTATACTGCAAATAGCCACCATGGGGCAGTGAAGATTGGATATGTTGACTGAGTTGTGTTAGACTGCCTATCCCAGTGGTCCTTACTGTCACTGCCTTCATACCCAGCGTTTTGACTGCATGCTCTGGAGAGGAGTCATCCTCAAAACACACATGTTTTTATGGTAGGAAATTTGAACTGATTAAACATAGTTACTGAACATTCAGCCACAGATATCGGACCGTTTTACACAACAGATACAGCCCAAGGAAAATTACAGTAAAAATAAACTTGGAGGTGAGTCAACTGCATCATTTTCCAGCTGCTAACGTCCAGTTGGTGAATCTTCCCAGTTCGACTCTGTAAACCCATCATCCTGGTACATGATCCCAGAAGGTCCTGTGTACCTCTACGGTCAACATCAAGTAGAACTTTTTTTTTTACCTGCAGGTGCTGCTCTTCTGCATGACTTCAGCTCTGTGGAACCCAGACAGCTTGCAGAATCCGTCATTGCTGTAAACTACAGGCCACTCCACGATCTGTGCGTTTCCCAGGAGGAAGCTGGTTTCTGACAGAACGAAAGTCAATGCAAATATTCAATTGCCTCGATCAAGTCTAACAAACCTGTCATTTTTAACTGCCTCCTGCAGCACCGTGAAATCTGATCTGGGTGATCTCACGTGTTCAGTAACAAAAAGGAACAGTGGTGAAATGCACCACCCTCTTGTTTCAGTCCAAACTCCTGTCTGTTGAATCCAGCTGAAAAAGACTCTGTGCAGCAGGAATGAGCAGAGTCATCTCGACCTTTTGATCTTTCCTCCTGAATCACAGCCAATCCCTCGTGTGAAACTAAGTTCAGCCACCATAGCCGCCTGAGATGTGATAGTCCACATCATCAGGGGACCTGAACGCCTTGTGTGGTTAAGATGATTTAGCTCTGATTCTATTGTAAGGATCTTCCATGACTGACATTTAAATTCAATTCAGTGAACAACGTCGGCTTTTATCTGCATGTTGTTTTAGTGTGAGTAATAGGGGTGGAACATCCATCAGACTATATGGATATATATCCACTGGTTAAGCAATGAACCAATCAAATCAATAGAAACTAACATGGTCTAACATAACTTGATCTACAGTGACGTCCCGCAGATTATAACCTTTATTTTGAAATTTCTTTCATGCAACGGTTTCACCGTTTCCATCAAACTGATAATAAATGTACAATAAATAAAAGTGACTTGACAGAAAACTGATGTTTGTAGGATGGAAACAATTAATTTATTGATAATTATTTTGTCTACAGTTGTATTTCCATTGAACTGTCTGAAACAGCTTTTGTTTTCTTCTTTTTTTTTGGAATCTGTTCATTGTGTCAAATTGCTTTATAGCTCGATCACAGGCCTCTGAACGCAATCCAATCCAAATCATAGCGTGGCAGAACATGTGATATCAGCAAATATCGTTCTCCAAAATATCGATATATTATCGTTATCATTCGTGAAACAGACAATTTGCACCAAGAAACAGTCCTTATCATTGCTGTAATGTTGAATGGCTCCAATATCCATAATGTCAAATCTGTCCTGTCTGATATTTTTGTCCCACCCTTCAATGTTGTCATGAACAGTTTCAACAAAACAATAAATAGCTGTGATAAACGGTATAAATTGTGTTCAATACAGTTCAGTTCAGACAATACAGTTGTAGTCCTGACAGGATCTCACCGTCCTCAGAACATTTGTTCGTCTGCGATAGAGAAAATCCTGCACCAAGTACCGTCGGAATATTCCCCAAACGATGTACAGACACTGTACAAATACAGTAGAGCCACGGTCTCCAATTAGTGCTGACATTTCCCCTGAGAGCCCCGCAGCTTCCCCGCAGGCTCACACACCTCATCTCCACCTGCTCACCAGCGGTGCTCCTCTCGGGGAGGATTAACAGTGTGTGTGCAGTTAATTCCACGATGAAGACAAAAAAACAAAGGAAAATACACCTTCTCCAAAAATAATGGAGTACGAATCTCGTTGAAAACAATATTCAGATGATAACTGACACTATATAAGAAGAGTTAGAATTAAGTTTGATTCTTATTTCATGAAGCTGGAGAATAACTGACAGTACGTCTTAAATAACGCAGTGGCCGTCATTCATCGCAGAGAACCTCTCTCACACACACACACACACTGAATAATATGCGTTCTTTTCTTTTAAATATGTTTCACTCATTTAACTCCATCACTAAAACTAACAGTGGGTGTTACTTCTTCTTCTTCCTCCACCAAACCCCCGTCGTCACTGGAATCCAGGAGGGTCCGGACTCACCGCTTGAACGGCGCACGATGTTCTCCAGAAAAGTGTTCTGCGGTGCCACAAGCCCTCTCTTTCCTCCGGGCATCCTGCTGCGGCGGGCAGAGCTGCTGTCGGTCGGGCTCGGCGGTGGGGTGTCTGCTGTCTGCTGCTTGGACCTCGGTTCGGCTGGCTCTCAGACGGACCGATGGGGAAGCGCATTGTAGCCGTGCGCTCTGGCTGCTCGGGGCGCACTGCGCGGCGGCGGCGCTGCTGCTGCTGCTGCTGCATCCCGCAGGACGCCGGCGGAGCCAGGACGCATGCGTGTCTGCGGGAGGAGGGCGGGCGGGGGGAGGCTGGGGTCGGTCCTGATGAGAGGGGCACAGGGGACAGTATGCGCAGAACGGGAATACCAGCCAGTACCTTGACTGTACTCTGGTGTTTAGCTGCTACTTTTGACTACTTTAACACTGCGATAGTATAGTAGTAGTAGTAATAATACTTCATTTGTATATCACCTTTCATACACATGCAGCTCAACAATTTACAATAAAAAGATTAAAAGACAATTAAAACTGTATTAAAGAGGTGCAGGTGTACGTGTGTTGATGTGTTCTTTGTCTGAAAAACATTCTAAAGAAGTGGTTTCCCTGATGTCTGCGGGAAGTGTGTTCTACAGCTCTGGACCATAATGAACAATTTATCTATTATTACATTTTATCAGATGCTATTGAAGTACATAACTAGTATATTGTGATGTTTAAATGTACAGTATTCTTGTTTTGTCTCTTATTCTTTATATATTGAAATGTTCTTAGTAGCCATCAAGGGATCAGTATAATTGACAGCTTATCTTATTTCACAGCGTATGCTGATATTTTTTTTAATTGTACATCTTTCCTGGATAGCAGCTGGCTCAGTTCAATAAATCGCTGAGCTTGTGACAAAGTTTATGATTTGTACCACATGAATCATCTCGACAACTAATAAAGATCTGATGCATGATGCCCTCAACAGCAGATTAAGGTAACAAATGATTGAAACCATGGAACAGTGAATGCAGAGGGTCATGAGTCTCTCAGGAATGATCATTAGCTTGCATGAAGGGTTAATGGGGCCCTGGGGAGCCTAAAGCGCCCTCCAGTAAAAACCAGAGCTTCACAGGTTCAAGTCTGTGGCGACTCTCTCTGGGGTCATCTGACTGACTGAGTGTATGAACCTGTAACAGCGGCTGTAGCTGCTCCTCTCTCATGACACATTAAACACACCTTAGGGCTCGAAAACAATCCTCAAAGCAGAGTTTCACACCTGTCTGGAGAGAACATTGGTGCCATGCCTGCATCCCGTATGTTTGTTTTGTATGTTTGTGTGTGTGTGTGTGTGTGTGTCTGCCCACAGCACCAAACGCTCCTATGGGACACATTTAATTGGCCTGCTTGCATCATGTGAGCCCTCAGGTTGCACAGTTCAGCCTCTCTCTCTCACCATAACTGATCGCCTGTTGCTGTAATCGAGGACCAAAACGCGATTCAGTCGATGCATTGAACTGAACGGGTACAGCAGTCGTGGTCAGATGTTAACTAGAGTGCAGCACGACCACACTAAACGTTTCACGTTATCTAGATGCATTATAAAGACGCAGCTGCAGCGATATCAGGTTTAAAACCAGAAAAAACTGAAAAAAGCTCCAACGGAAGTAAACATAGCTGAGGTGAGGTCAGAATGGGATACCTGCCACATGTGTCTCTGACGTTGTGACCTGCAAGGAAAGTCTCGACAGGAATCTAATGACTGTAATCGCTCCGATTATGCCACATCCCTAACCCTCATTTATGCGTAATCAGCATTCATATCCTTCATGTGGAACAGATGCCGGTGGCCACCTGGGCGCGCCACACGCCACACAGATGTAGCTCTGCACGACAGAGCTTCAGCCGCGGTCTGACGAGGAAATTTCTGCAAGTCAAATTCACACTGGAGATGAAAGGCAGCAGGGAGATGCCATGTTGGAGGATGAGGTAGAAGTATCAAAGCCCCCCCCAACGCTGATCAATGACCTGCTTGCACATCTTCGGGGAGTAGTGCTGCAGTTCTCCTTATTGATTTCAGAATTAATGAGTCCATCCTCGGCTGCTGCTGCACACCCCTCACAGGCTCTAAGCAGGAGCAGGATTGAACGCCAAAGTGCTGACCCACCCTAACTAATCGCCAACGCCGCTGTCACTGCCTCCGCCAACCCCTCAGCTCCAGGCCAGACTTTCCTGCGCTCTCGATCAAAGTTTGAAGTCGATGTGTGACGGAAAGCAAGCGGAGGCGAGGTGAGGATGGAAACCACAGGGACGGGTTCTGTTGTACCACTGATCTGCGCCGTCTGGAGCCCTGCAGGGGGTTTAAATTACTGTGTTGGTCAATAGAGAGCGCCATTACACGAGCACAACAAGATGAAAGGACCAAGACCAGTGTTTGCTGTTTGGACTGTGTGCCCGTTTAGAGCAGCTTCATGTAACAAGTAGAACTTATAAAAAGAGATGCTCCAACAGAAGTCCTTCATGATGTCTCCAAAGCTGAACCGGTGACAATAAGTAGGTTAATGATGACATCTGCAAGCAGGTAGGGCCAGAAAACCAAGGTCAGAGGTCAGTGGATGATGGTTAGAGTTAGAAAGTTAGATATGAGGAGTTTGTGTTCACTTCTCACCTGCAATAACTAGAATATACTTCCATTAGCAAGCTCAGGCTAATTAGCCATTAGTGTGAATTACTGTTAATAAGGTGGATGGAAATAAAAAATGAGAATACTTTATACTTTGACAAAAAGAAATACATACATTTGTGGACATTCAAAAGCTCATGCTTGGATGCAGGTTGTAAAACATTTTAAAATGCCCCTGCATTGTTTCGTGTCTCTTAAACATGTTACTAAAAATAACGTGAAAACATCATCTCGTCTCGTTCTCGTGAACCCAATATCGTGTGTCGTCACACCCCCTATTTGAAGACGGAGGAAACGTGGCCAAAAATGAGCGCCGTGAAGGTGAATATGTGAGAGGGTATCGACAGAATCGTCGTCACACGCACACCAACAGCTCCGTGATGAGATGTTTAACAAACCATCTTCCGCTGACAGTTAATTGCAGACTTATTTTCAAAGCACAACTCTTTTGTCTTCCTCCAGGCAAACAGCAAAGGATCCAACCTGCCTGTGATCACTAATTACAACCACGCTTATGTCTCCTTCACTGAATCATTTCCTCCATCACCTTCAATGGGCGATTTTAGCCGCCTGCCGAAAACCTTCACCACATAAAGAGTTGCAGCCACACACACACACACACACACACACACACACCACCAACAGGATATGGTTAAATACAAGCACCAGAGCTGGAAAGCTGGAAAGACGACTGAAATAAAATCAGACTTGTATTTGTGAGAGGAGGAAGGAAGACGTCGCACTAAAGGAAGACAGATTATTTTCCTAAAACTGGCTTTTCATGGCTTTAATGACTCGTGTGCTGGTTGTGTGCTCGTGCCTAGCTGATGTGTGTGTTTGATAAAAACTCATAGTAGCAATAAAGGACAGCAGGAAAAATTACAGAGCTATTTTCAACAGTGTAAAACATACCGTGTCTGCTAGGACGCTCGTTTTCTCCCATGTACACCTTAAATGACACCTGTGAGCATAGTAATGAGATGCTGTGAAACTAAAGCCAGCAGGTCATTAACTTCTGCATTTATTTAATCTACACGTTGAGTCAGTGTGAGCACATTGGCAACACAACAGGCAAACACTCAATGGACACATTTCGATTCAATATACTGCACATTCATGATCCCCAGAGGATGTGTACAATATATAATTTATGTGAAATTAAAAAAAAAAAAAAAAAATCAAAAATTCTCTGATTTCAGCTTCTTAGTTGCGTATTTCCCAATTCCGCTGTTACTCTATCGAGTAAAGTTAATATCTGTGGTTCATGGAAAAAAATACATTTGGTCGTCATTTGATGATGTTTTCTGCCATTTACTAGAACAAACAACAAACAACTAGTTACTAGAACAAACAACTACATAACTGACAGATTCATTTGATTTCATTTCATTCACTATATGAAGCTTGATCGTTTTAGTTGTCCTTTTGTTTTGGATCTGTCCATGGACATCTGTCAAAGGAATTCTTGACTTTCAGATGGAAAAGCCAGAGTAATTTACTTTCAATTTACTTGTCTTGTACAAGAGGAGAGTCTCACAGTGTAACACCATGGGTACAGGGCACAGTCTCATTTCACCGTGTGCTCACTGATCCTTTATACAGTAGGTGTGAGTCAAGTATGATTATCAGAACAACAAGATTGTGACTACCCATGCTGTATAGATACAAACAGTCCTTAAGACGTACGCGCCAACAACTATCTGCAGGACAGTGTGCTACGTAACAGAACAGAAGGATAACTACAAGACAACAGTTAACAGTGTAATCGTGAATCAACAGTGAATCATCATGCAGACAAAGGTGGAACACAGATTCTCATGACAAGAGTCCCACACTAACACTTCCACAGGCTAATCACCCTGCTTCTCTCAAAGTAAGGCACCGAATGTGGAAATCGCTGAGCTTTTTAATTACTGTGGTGAAGATCTCTTTGGGAGTTCGACAGCGTGGAGACAATCTGACACAAACTTTTAAGTACTGCCTTGTGTACATTGAGTTTCTTTCAATTCTTTCCCAATAAGGAACGTTTTTCAGGAGGACACACAGTGAGTCACCTGACGCCTTATAGTGGGCTATTAACAGCTTTGGTTTCCATGACAACTGGATGGTTTAGGTAGCGTTCATGGGCCGTGACAAATATACATCTTGGTGAGAGTTATCCGTCTTTGTTAACATCTTAGAGTTACTTACATGTTTCAAGAAAATGTGTGAGAAGATATTGGAATAGGACATAGGAACAGACATGAAACGATATGTACTGTAGATTCAACGTCACAGGCAGCAGTATATACAAAATTACAATGGGAGCTTCTACACGTTCAGACAGTCGATCTCTCACTTCCCAGTCACTCCTCACATGATCACCTGTTTCACTCTTCTTCATTCATTGTCTGATTGTCTCCTCCCCTCTTTCCATCTCTTCCACTTTGGATGAGTTAACATCACTGAAACGATTGTTAGGGGGTGCAAAGAAGGTTTTACAGAGACAGCTTTCATTTACAGAAAAAAGTCCTTCATGGACCACTTTAATTACACACTTGCAAAACTTGAATGAAAAATAGAATTAGTCATCAGTCAGACACTTGTTGCTGGGGTGTCCGTCTGCTGAGGGCCGTCAGACCCCAGGAATATCATGCACACACACACACACACACTCAAACATCCGTCACTACATGTGTGGGCCTGTAACTCCTCCAGCAACATTATTTCTGTCAGGCGAGTGGGAGGCTTCATACTTTCCTTTTCAAAGAAAGTCTTTGATCTGGTGTGCGTCATTTTTGAAAAGAGCACGGCAACAAGACGTTTTCAGCTTGTTACCGCAACAAATAAATGTCCTAAAATACGTGTGCTGCATCCTAGAGGAACGAAATGATGGGAAAATCCCTGGAGGAGCCGTTCACACTCACACTAATCTGGATTGAACTCCAGGCTGTGTCCCTTGTTTAATAGTCGGAATCAGAAAGTGGCAGATGAGCCCAAAGCAATGTGGGACGAAGAGGTTTAGTATTCACGGAGGATATCGATTAAGGTGGAGAAGAGAGTAGAACAGATTAGAGGGATCAAGGAGACAAGGAAATGAGGAGGAGGAAAATGGATAGATTCTCACGAGAGAAATTCACAATTCATGAAAATGATGAAGAGCATACAGATAGAAAAGGATATTTGTATTTCATGTGCTATTTTGTGTTAATGGGCCACATTTCAGCTCTAATTCAATTCTTAGCCAAATCAAGCCGAGTCACATTTGTAAATGAGTTGTGATATTTACGGTTGGCACTCGAGGGGCTGTTGTAGATCTAAGAACTACAATGTTTTTCTTCAATCATCTGCTTTGTCGTCAAAATTTTAAAAGATTTAAATTTAAAACAATAGGTTTTAATGTTGTAATGATATTGAACAGGTGTATTTGTTGTTTCTTGGTTGGGTAGTTGAAACAGCTAAAGCTAACATTGCTGAATTACAAAGGTTTGTGTGCTCATAAATTATTGTGACCTTTTCCGCTCTTTTTCATACAGACCTGAAAGGAGCTGAGGCAATGTGAAGCATATGATTACCTGGACCAAACGTAGCTTCGCTTTGAGCTGTCAGATTGTTTTTAACACTTGACAAGAGAGGCTGAACAGACCAAAAGGTATTGCTGGAATCTCCAGTGAGTCCTCAGCACTGAACCAAACATACAAGATTCAGGGTTTGTCACTGACACATGTGTTTCATTCAGTGGAAATTGAAGTAACATTTCAGACTTAACTGGACGATTACAAGAAGTTACAAAGAGGATTTACCTGAGTCTTACTTTCCTTCTACACATGAGCGTCAGTAAAGGCACAGAAAAACATAAGACCCCACAAAGTTCCTCAATTATAAATGTGATGGGATGAAAGTAAATGTACACCCACTAATGAGTCGCCACTACAGACACTCAAAAGGAATTCTGAGATCTTACCTCTGTCATTATTGCAAGGCTAATTTCACATATACAGAAAAGACGGCTAATATGCTAATTACCAGAACCCAAAACCACGGGTAGTTTGCAAACAACACGGATAATTTGCCTAATACCCTTTTCCACAATACCCGTAACATGTACACATATTACATATATAAAATAAGAAGTAAAAGAATGGTTCACTTCTGTCATTAGACATGCAGGATTCACAAGTAATGGATGTGTTACTGTACCTGCCAGAGGAACCTGCGGTCCAACCTCCCAGTAAAGTGTCTGCAGCTGTTGGCTGACCTCTAGTGGCCGACACAGGAAATAATAAATAATGGCAAACAAGTCTGCTTTTTCGTTCAGTGTTTTTAAAACTGAAAACGTAGAGAGTTCTGGGGCTCAAATACGGCACATGTTCAAAGTCACAACGCTGAACAATTTATAATCTACTCCGAAATGAATCACTATTTACAAACGTTTTGTCTTGTTCTCCAAAAAGTCATAATTGGATTATTTTGTCCATATTTTCTGACATTGTATAAAGCAAACAATGAATTAATAAAATAGTGTACAGATCAAGAGATGAAAACAATCCTTATTTGCACCCAACACGACTTAATTTACAGTGTTGTCATCAAACACGTTGTTAGTGAATATATGTATATGTACACTGTAAAACAAAATTAGTTCAGATTCCTAATATTTCGCATGAAAACCCTTTTCCTAAAACCCCTAATGTTTTTAAAAAGAGAAATACTTAAACATTTTTAGTTTACTTCAGATCATCCGTTTGCATAAATAAAAGTTTGAGTAACATTTAGTAGGAAGTAAACAAAGCGTAGTACAATACTACGGAACACTACATGTGTGATTATTAGTGTAAAGTCCTTTGTATTGCTTTGCCGTTTTATCAATTTCATGTCAATCATTGAACACTCACAATCACACTTCTGGGTAGTTATAATATACCTGCAGTAACGCACAACCCACTAATAAAAGTACTCAGGTTTTGGTCAAGCTGTGACATTCAAGTCAATGCTAACACCAAAGTGTGTACTTCAGGAACACGCAGCTAGCTTGACCGAACTGCGCTGGACTCTGACATGTTCCCACAAATGAACCAACACTTTTTATTATTCTATCTAACACTTACCGTGCTCACTCACTCGATGAAACGTTGATTTCAGAGCATCCAGAGAACACCTGTTGAAGCAGACATGTTCTCCAGGAGCCAACGCAGCAGGTGTGTTCAGTGTCCTCGAATTAGCCCCCGGAGGGTGGAACCGGTCAGACAACGACAAATTACAGACAGCTACAAATTAAGTGTCCGTCCGTTGTCGACGACTGATTGACTGACAAACAAACAAACAAACACTCAGGAGTTTGTGCGTAGTTTCTTTTTCGAAAAGAGAAGAAGGGAAACTTGTGGGAGAAGCTCTCCCAGTTTGCTCACGCGCAGGTGGCTTCTCCCAGAGAAATTGCACATTATGATGAGTCAGCGAATAATCAGGATATTTAAAATAAATGTTCATATTTAAAATAAATTTTCATGAATGTCCTTGGAACAAAGTGTACGAATGTGAAATAGAACTTAATTCTAACACAACTGTGGTTTCATACATACTGTGTACTGATACAATTTCCAGGGCTTTTACAAAACCTCTACTACTTTAAAACCTGATGTTGTAATGAAGTGTTCTGATGGTGTCAACAGAACATCTTCTTGTGGCAATTCACAATGAAACTTTTCAGGTTTTATCGATTTATTTATGTGTAGCACATGTCCAGTAACCCGAGGGTTACTGGTTCAATCCCCGTTGTCCTGGAGGTCCAGAGGTCCCAATATCTACAACTTCTTGTATGAGACCAATGCCGGCAACGCTGATGTAAAATGTTGATGATTGATACAATATCAGCAGTGTGAAATGTTTGTGAGCCATGAATAAACCTGATCCTGGACAGGTGAAGTCCTCCATCACTCATTCATCTTAGATCACTTTTGGGGACTTTGGGTATTTTACATTTACTTTCTGGAGAGACTGACCACATCAGCTGACTCCAAAAAAATCTAATTCTTGCCAACTTCAGACAGAGCGACTGCCCGCAGTTAAACAATCTGTTCCAAATGATAAACCAATGAACAACTTTAATCCCCAAAAGTACACTAAGACCTTCATGCACACACACACGCCTGAACCCAGGAAATAAAGCAATTCAGCAGCTTCTGGGCTTTATCACAAAACAGGTTTAATTTAATATCTCTTTATTTTTTTTAAAATAATTAAACATTTGTATTTCTCCAACCCTTTTTTTAATCTTTTTTTTCAGTTTTTAAATCATTTCTGGGCCATTCTAAACCACACAGTAATCCTGCCAGGGAGGGGGGAGCATCACTGTCAACATCCCAGCAGGGGGCAATGTGGTCTGCTCCATGCCTTCCCTCTGAACTCCCTCTCCCCATGACCTCCAACCCCAGCCTACCTGACCTCACCCCAAAACCCAACTGCCCACCCCCCAAACAAAAAAATATATCCAATGGTCAAAAGAAACTTCATCAAAATATCCAAAATAAGATAAAAACCAAAGAAGAGGGAGGAGTGGGACAGAAAAGGGGGGGGGCACTATCATAAATACCAGTTAGTCTTGTTCCATAATACCCCTTTATATACTAGATACTCCTCTCCACAGTTCCTACGCAAAAAACAAAGGCTAAATTACTACAAGATACAAGATTATCAGTGTACTGCATTCAGTAACAATGTACAGGACCCTCCCCCCCTCCCCATTCTGTGACGTTGACGCAGCCCCCCACCACTACTCCCCCTCCGGTGGGCAGTGAGGAAGAGAGGGGTGATGTGGGGCACGCGCCTTTCACAGGAGGGAGATTTTTGACGCCCCTCTGAAGACTTTTTGATTTGTATGCTGTCTAATTGGACCGTTTCGGTCAGAGGGTATCAGTGCCAGACTGATACCAGGGATACCTGCTATCATCGGTAGGTAGGGAGGTAGAGAGAGGGGTCGAAGGTCAGATGGAGGAAATAATCCAGTGATGAAAAGCAGCCCGTTATTTCTAGACACTGAGTGACACTGAGTAAGCGGGAATGAGTCAAGTGTGTGCTTAAACCAACTTGTCTGCAGGGAAAACACCGGACACAAACAGGTGAAGTAAAAGCTAGACGTCAGGACAAGGTACTTTAACTAACCAGGATACAACACTGCCGTAAAGTAAAAATGTGTGTATTCTGTAACACTTCTTTTCTCTGTCCTGTGTTGTTAGCCTCTTCAGCTCATCTTTCAGAATAATTTCAGTCATGTCCGAGTTGGCTCTAATGATCAAGGAGAGCTTTTTGCGGACATACAAGGATTGTGTTGACCATGTGACACAAGAAAAGCTCTTATTCATGTGTGTTTGGGTGTTTTCATCACTGCAACGTGAAAACCTAATAATTAACTGCAGACTGTACAAAAATGAGACAAGAGCACCAAAAGAGCTCAGTCGCCACTTTGTGGCTGGTTGCTGCTCTGCACCTATAGACATCTGGTTCGGAGTTCCCTGTAACAAAGTTGAGAGATGTAATGCTAACTTTGCCAACCGTGATTGTCTACTGGAAATATAAAAATGAGTTGTTTGTGGTAAACTGTTCGCTCAGGATTAAGTGGGCGGGGGCCTTGATGAGGCAGCTCCATTCCTTGATGCGCAGGCTTCTGGTTCCAAATGATGTCAGCAGTGTCTGCAGGATACTGAGGAGGTGGATGTGTCCAGTAATATTTGCAGTCAATGTTAGTTGCTTAGAAGTTCAGCTTCTATGAGGATTTGCCTCAGCGCCTCTCATCACTTTGTCTAGAAGTCAACGGAAGAAATTTCTTTACAATATTTTGCAATACTGGTCAAACTAGTCAAATGAGGGTTTGGTCAATCAGACAAATGTGAACAAACTATTTCAGTGTCTGAACACTCATGTAGCTGTCTCTGTTTCCGTATTCCCTGTTTCTACTCGATGAAATCCAGGTGCTGGGGGTCCTCTGGGCCAGAGAGGCAGGTGAAGGGGGGGGCTATAATCAGTCTGGATGTCCCACATGGGGGCAGAAATCACAGACGCACCATGAGAGAGGAGGAAAGAAGAAAGGGGGAGGAAAGAGGAAAAGTAAAGAGGTGAACCAAGTAAAGAAAATACATGGGACTAAAGTTGAGGAGTGGGATGAAGAGCTCAAATCAATCTATCTTCTTTTTGGAGTTTTTTTTTTGTTGTTGTTTTTCAAGAGTTCATTTCATGTCCTACAGTCCAAAAGTAGTTTTTTTTATTTAAATCCCACACAAGTCATTTTCTCATTTTCTATTTTTTTCTTCCTTTTTTTATTATTATTGTTTTGTTTTTTCTGTTTGCAATAATAGCAGTTTAAGGGAAAAAAAGAAAAAATAATTATTTACAGTGTTGTTGAAATAATGAAAACAGACGTGATGAATCTACTGTAAAGTAAATCGCACAAACACAGAAGAAAAAAAAACAAGAAGAAAAAAAAACAATTAAGAAACCAGCGGGCGCTCCGTGTCGATCCAGAGGCAATGGCCTTTATCGGGGATTTCATGGAGCTCTGGGCAGACATGGCTGACGTGAAGGGGGACTTGGGATCAAGATGGAGGCAAGGGGGAGTCAGAAAGGGGGAAGGGGCAGGGGAAGGGGACGATGGGAGTGCAGCGCTGTCTTCGTTAAGTTGGGATGATCCCGTCACTCCTAAGGCCTCGCTTCAGCTCCAAGTCCTCCAGCTTCTTCCACAGCTCCTCCCGTTCCTTTTCCTTCTTCTTTTCGCTAGACGACAGTGGACATTACTTCAGTAAATAGACATAAACATTCAACTTCAAGTCTGCTTGACCCACTTCAAAACAAGCGATCTCTGAACATCTTGAAGCTTCTTACCGCTGGCGGTCCGACTTGTAAGTGGCTGTGAGTTCGTCGAATAAGGTACTGTTCATCTCCATGAAGGCCTTCAGGACGTTGTAGACCAGCGCCACGATGGCCCTGGACAGGACAGAGATCACATACGCTGCAACACGTCCACCTCCGAAACCTGACTTCTGCCAATACTAGTGACAGCTGCAGTTTTGCTGGATGACTCAACAATCAGGTGACATCGCTCAGACTAACGAGAGCAGCTGACCAACAGACGCTGAAACTTAGCAGCTCTACAGGACAAAAAAGGTAACGCCTTCGGCAAGACTCACGGGTTCCAGTGCTCTTTGGAGATCCTGTAGAGGCTGGCGAACATGATGGGCAGGATGACACTGGAGTTCTCCTCAATGAGACTCATGATGTACTCATTGTTCCAGTAGTACAGGGCTCGCTCTGCAACCTGGGACAGTAAAGAGATCACAGAACGTCAAATTAACGGGTAGAAAAGGCAGTGATGGTGACTGTAGCCGTCCCATTTTGATGGGGCATCACTGACCTGGAAATGTGGGCTGGAGACACATCTGGAGATCTGTTTAAAGAGCGGCTCCTGGATCTTCACAAACTGTGTGGGTTCAATGACGTCCAGGATCTCCTCCAGCTCGCCTAGAAACATCACCTGCAACGCAACCGCCAGAATGTTACAAAACACACACACACACACACACACACACACACACACACACACACACACACACACACACACACACACACACACACACACACACACACACACACACACACACACACACACACACACACACACACACACCTCTTTTTGACTGCATGTTTTTGGCCAGAACTTCAGTAACCCTCTGATGACCTGAGGATGAGAAACAAACTGAGGTGAATTCTTTTCTTTTTTTCCCAATTCATAAAAAGCACTGTCCCTGTGCTGCAGGTTGAAAAGTCTGGACAATCTGACTAACAAGTTGTATAACGGGTCTTAGTTTTGTGCTGTAAGTCAATGGATGTAAAAATGATGATCACACTACAATCAAAGGCCAGAACTGTGTTTTTCTTTTAAAACCACTAGCAGGGGAATACAAGAAAGTGAGAAGTCCCACTCCTGGTGTGTCCGGGGGAACAACACCGCCCTAGTGACACTTACTGGTTCTGTTAATGTTGGGTCTTTCTCTAGGAACTGTACAATGCAATACGCCAACTGCAGAGGAGAAGACAACAGACAGTAAGAGGCAATGAACGTCTTTTGAACAATGAATGTGTGTGTGTGTGTGTGTGTGTGTGTGTGTGTGTGTGTATGTGTGTGTGTGTGTGTGTGTATTACCTGTGCGTGGAAGAGGGACAGACTCCTGACAGTGTGGAGAGGAATCAACACTTTGACCAGAAACTGTTTATGTTCTGCTTTCAGCGGCAGAGCGAAACCATTGATTATACTATAAAACAGAGAGACACAATATCACTGATTTACAGAGAAACACTTGTTGGATTGAATCAAGAAGTGGAATTCAAAAGAAACATGACTTCAACTATGACTGGAGACACCTTTTTACTGTATTTAGAGAAACCTTTGGAGGAGGCTCTGCCCTCCCCTCGAATATATATATTTCTGATTATGATTCAAATTACTGTGTGCTACATATCTATACGTCTGCACTTGTGTTCATTGAAGGACACAGCAAGAACACATGATGTGATTATTTCATGATACTTTACTCCTTAGGTAATAAATATTGAAACACATTGAGACCTCATGTCATTGACTGTCACTGAACTGAACACTTGCCAACAGACACTCCATTTAAGTGGCTAACAGCATCAACGAGCTAGCAGGAGAATGGCAATGTGCAGAAGAGGGCTCCACATACCTGCCCAGGATCTCCAGCAACTCCGCCACCCCATTGAAGTGCTCCGTCTCATAAACAAAACTGCCAGAGGACAGGAGAGAAAGAAGGTTTAATGGCAGAAAGGACAATCTGCTAGTGAACATTTTCACTAAAACCTGTA
>NW_027615394.1:0-45346 GCF_965212315.1 Lampetra planeri | reverse complement strand
GGCGCCTCAGTGACGAGTCTGTATCGGTCACACAAGACTTTTTTACGTGATACGTACACCGACACGAGGTTTTCCTCTCTGAGCTCGAAACAGGCGCAGACGCATCGGTGCTGATGGGACCCATCACTCAACAGTCTACCTCCATGAGAGGGACGGGGGGGTGGACCGGTCTACCTCCATGAGAGGGACGGGGGGGTGGACCAGTCTACCTCCATGAGGGGGACGGGGGGGGTGGACGGTCTACCTCCATGAGAGGGACGGGGGGGGTGGACCCGGTCTACCTCCATGAGAGGGACCGGGGGGGTGGACCGGTCTACCTCCATGAGGGGGACGGGGGGGTGGACCGGTCTACCTCCATGAGGGGGACGGGGGGGGTGGACCGGTCTACCTCCATGAGGGGGACGGGGGGGGTGGACCGGTCTACCTCCATGAGGGGGGCCATGAGGGTTGAGATCTAAACTCTACCTATAGTTTGTGTTCGCCTCCCACCGAACCTCTGATCCAAGTTAAAAACTTGTTTCAACCAGAATGAAGATAATATAACATCTGAATCCAGCTGGTGAGAAGCAAGAAGACATCAGACGTGTTTTTATTCTATATTTAAGAAAATACTGGCACATATCTGTATACACTGAATCCTCTGCTGCCGACGGAGCTCCGCCGCTCACTTCTTGGACAACTTGGCCTGTTTGTTTTTGGGCGGCGCCCACTTCAGACATACGGTGTCCACTGGAAAACAGAGCAGACACACTGACAAGACTGGACAGACACACACACCAGCTCCACTGTCTGCTTCAGACAGGTCTCCACCACCACCCTCCTCCTGTCTGAGCTTGTCCACCTTCTGCCGCCTGCTCTCACCTGTGATGGGGGGTTTCTTGTACTGGGCACTCTTCAGATGCTCCTCGACCAGTTTGGGCGTCACACAGATCACATGCTGACCTTTCCAGTACTTGACCATGTTGAGCGACTGCAGCGTGCTGATGATGTCGCTCTGGGTGATGCTGGTCATCTGGCTGGAGGGAGACGGAACCACTTCAGCTGGACAGTCGAGGACCTGCATCGTCTCCTCCACCACTGGGAGCCTTTCTACGTCTGCCTGTCTGCTGAATCTCACCACCCATGTTTTTTCTTCTTTTTCTTCCAGCAACAGCCATCGATCGGCTGCAGAAGCATTCATCCCCAAACAAACGCGTCCAAACATGCATCTACCTGAGGTCTTTGATGGACAATGTTCCTCGAAAATCCCTCAGTATCTCCAGAAGAACCCAGGACCAGTAGCTTCTGTAACTCAGCTTCCCCAGATCAGACAGTGGTTTCTCTGGAGAACCTACGGAAACTCTCCAGCTTGGACAGCTCATAACCTGCATACATACACACAAAGACAGACAGACACACAGAGACACACACACACATACAGACATGGTGAAGTGATGCTAGGACAGACTTCATGACTCAGCACACACACACACACCCCCACCCCAGGACCTTTGGAAGATTTCGTGAAGTAAATAATAATCAAGTATCAATGTAAAACACTCAAAGTCCATTGAGTCAATCAGTCATCAATGGTCAGTGTCAAATCAACATTCATTCTTGGTTCTTAACTCATTAGCCTTCATACACATGGGGGAGGGGGGGGGGCAGTTCTCCCCAGGTTCACAGTGGATCACGTCCTCTATGAGACGTGGACTTACTGAAGGCGATGAGGAACTTGCCGTAGCCTCTGCGCTGGTACGGGGGCAGTGTGAGAATACAGGCCACGTTGTTACCGTCTGGGGACTCCTTCTCCTGAGGAGCAGCAGGACAGTTCCTCTCCATCACATACACACAGTCAACTGAAGGGTCGCTGCATTTTACCAACACCCCCACACTGGGATTTCACTGAGAATTGTTAGACACAATCTGAAATCAGCCCCGGCACATGATTGTTTCCACTGATCCAAATTGCTGGAATGGATGAGCTTTTATTTTGGAAGTTACATCCAGGCGTGTTCGTTCTCTTGTCAGTCTGAAGTGAGTCCACCACGTCCTAACATGGTCTCAGAGGGACGGGTGTCAATTCCACCCCGAACAATGGGATGCCACTCACCTTGGAGAAGTAACCCACAATGTGCGCCCCCTGCTTGTTGACTTCAGTGAGGATGTAGAAAATAAAAGGCTCCACGTCAAAATACAGCGTCTTGTGGTCGAGGAAGAGTTTTGCTAGTAGACAAAGGTTCTGACAGTAGATCTACAAACAGGAGCAAACCAAAGAGTTATTAGTGTCTCAACCAGTCGTCGTCCTCCATCTTCACACCAGCTCACCTTGTGGTCCCGCCCGTCCACTTCAAACACGGAGATGTTGCTTCTTCTGTAGATTTTCTTTACCTGGAGGCTGCTTCCACTGACAATGGGGACTGCACAGACACAGGTCGAGTTCAGAGCCGTTTCACTTCGAGGGACGCTGACACCCACTGCTAACGGTTGAAGATGGAGGACGACAACGAGCTCCCACCAACGGAACAAACCCACAGAGGACATCCGCTGACCTTTCACCTCTGACATTACCATTGTCTTCAGTCGAGATTTGAATACTAACCAGCAGAGGGCTGCTGCTCCAGGGAACTCAGTCAGCTGACGTGGTTTGGGCCCTGACACCCGACGGATAAACACAACACTTCTTCTAATGACTGAGTGTGTTTCACTACTTCTACGGCTGTTGTCTGTTTATGTGTCTCTTGTTCTTTCCCCACGTAATAGTGCAGTTAAATTGAGTCAGTATATTTCATCCCGTTTAGTTCTTAATTTATCTACTTAAACAACTGTGTCACACTATTTACTAGTTTAATTGATGCACTATTTGTTCTTGTAGAATTTCACTGCTGTTCACCGTGTGTTGAGAGGGCTGTCATTTCATCTGGGCTGTAAATCACACGCACACAGGATATTTGACAACAAAGCACCATTGTTCCGTCTAAAACAGAGGTGGGCAGCTCCGGCCCTCGACGGTTTGAGGTGTCACCCTACTCCTACACACCTGAGTCAAATCAGCTGCTCGTTAAATCTGCTGTGACGTTCTGCAGAGACCTGATAGCGATAAGGGTAGGGTGACATCTAAAACCTGCAGGATGGGGGGGTGGCCTGGTCGACAGACTCCAGATCTGACCCGGGCTGCACTGACCAGGTGATGTCTGAAGGTCTTCTCATACTTCATGTACTTCAGACAGTATTCACAGATCCACAGTTTGGGCTGCTTGCCGTAGTCCTCTGGAAACGGGGAGAAGTACCAGGCATCGATCTCAAAATTCCCGATTTGGATCTTATCCACATATTTGACTTTGGTGATCTGAGAGAGAAGACGAGGGAGTTCACGTCATCGCACACGTCAAACCGACCGTTAACCATGAGGGACAGAAGTCTTCTCACCGCTTCGTGCTCCTTCTCCAGGGCTGCCGTCGTCGGATCCATCTCTGCGTACGTCTGTAAAGAAAACATCCAGTGGATGAAGGTACCCGTTACCCCCCTTGCTGACCTCGTGCTTCTAGCCGGCGCTGTGCGCAGGGAATGGAAACTAGGTGGGGTTCAAAGCAAAAGGTCAAAGTTCACCGTCTGCATACATAATACCTGATGTGGATTCATGCTTCCCTACATCCTACGCAGGCGTCCTACACCGCCAAGAGCCTTTCTAACTTACTGCATCTGAAAGGAAGCGGAGCTTGTTACCGCACTAACTACAACACGTAAGTCACCGTCAGGTCGCTTGTATTCTAGAAACACAGAAGTCCCGCTCCGGGAGCTAGAATGTCATGTGACGTAGAGCTACATTTCAGGACAGGTGACACCGGGCCCACATGGATGGGACGTAGGAGCATAGATCAGCCTGTAGATGTCTCCACCTTCTGCACATGGTTGATCTCATCGTGCTTGCGCTTCTGGTTGCGGGTGATCTTCCTCTCGGGCTGTTCACCTAAGTCACCGACGCCACCGATCTCCGTGCTTTTCCTCACAGCGTCCTTCACGGTCTTGGTGAGGGCCAGGCGAGCCTTCCCCACCCACTCGTCAAGGCGTCGGTTGACTGAATGACAGAGAGAGACAAGATGACTCCAGCAGAACAGAGTCCGACGCATATAGGTTCTAAACCAATTTGTTCTCTGGGACCTGGTTTAAAAATGATCATTCGGACTACAAAATGTTTGTGGATCCACCTAAACTCATCTACGGGGGACGTGACTGTCGTGTGCGGGATCGATCCCTGTGTAAAACCAATAAACCTGGGGAAACTCATCAGATCATTCAGACCAAAGCAAATGAACTGGGAGCAGAAGCATCCTAAATGTCAAAGAGGCCTCATGTTTTAAAATCCACAGATGTTAAGACGTGTAGTTAAAATAATGAGTTATCACACTGACTGGCGTGTGAGTAGTGTACTTACATCCTACATAGTGGACGTAAAACTCCTCTCTGCCCTCCTGTTCGTTCAGTCTGGACTGAATCACCTCTGCTGCATCTGGGGAGAAAACAGACATGTTCAGTTTAGATTTAGAAGAAGAAGCTTTATCCACAGAGCACTTTTTAAACTAGGATACAAGTGTTTAACAACAACATACAATAGAAGAAAGAAAAGAACAAAATGAAACAAACAAACGGACGCAGAAGGCGAGATGGCATCACACAGAAGAGTGAAAAGGGCAATAAAAAGCCAGATAGGACCAAAAGAAGGTGAAAAGAAAAAAACAGTAAAGGCATTGAAAGGAATTTTACACAGAGACACATGACAGACCAGACGTTGGAACACACGGACAGAGATCTCCACTCACGCCATGACTTGTCGGCTCGTTGGCATAAATACGTCTCTCCGATCTCCACCGACACCTCCTGCTCCCTGCCGAGAAACCCCTCCTCGGTCCGGGGTGTGCTGACTACTGGAGCCCCCCGGCTTCTCTGACACGACTGACGGCCTCCACCTCGTCTTCCTCCCCGGCACTGCCGTTGGAGGAACACGCAGCCGGCATACTGGTGTCCAGCTCCCCGCGGTCAGTGTCCATGGGGCCGGAGTCCATCTCCACGTCCATTCCGGCCTCAGAGTCCTTGCTGCTTTTATAGCTCTTGTGAAAATCGGTCCCGCCGGCCATGCTATTCATCCCGGTTGAAGGCAACCGCCCTCCACAGCGCCAGGCTGGGTATCAACAAACAACCAAAATGGCGCCGATATGACGGAGATGCTCGAAGCCCCGCCCACCTGCTCCGACGTCTGTGGGAGCTTCTTCTTCTTCCAGTAGAGGGCAGCAGAGAGCAGCCCACCAGCTGACTACTGCACAGGGTTCATCTAAGTGGATAATTTACATTTAAACATTATTAGGTTTAGTTTATTCTACAGCTGCACACAAAATCAAAGGTTTATTCCACCAACGTATTACTTCAATGATTACTTAAAGTGGTTAATTTAGGTTTAAACATTATTAGGGTTAGCTCTAGAGTTAAAAATCAAGTGTAACAGAGTTGAGCAGTGGATTCCACTTGTCGCAATACAGCCAATCATTGTGTGTACCTGTGTCCTGGACGCTGATTGGCTCCCATGGCTCTCCTCAGTTTATAAATCTGGGCTGTGACGTCACCACAGCGTCAGTCCGTGAGGAATGAGCTCATGGTGGGTCGCAACCACGAAGCACAGCATTATGTCCATTTAAATAATACATATAATACAAACAACACAGCTATCATCAAATGTTCCAAAAGATTAATTACGTTGCATGTGTTGCACAAAGAGTTTTGAGTGTTCGCTGTTCGTAGCCCATGCACTACGCACTAGCAGCGCTAGCACGGGCCCTGAGCTAACATTTGCTATTTTATCTCATGATGCTGTGCACGGGTGTGACTGATTGGTGCGTCTTCCTGGTATCACACAGGCAATAAACGGTGAAGCCCAGAACTGACAGTGTCGGTCGTTAATAACACAACGCAGACCACTGTTACACAAGCACTTGTTTATTCCAACCAAATATACAAGCCTGGCTATCTGTGATCAGCATAATTATTTGCTCATTAGAACTAAATTAAAGATGGAATCATTGGCCAGATACTGGAATTTGACTTTGAATATACAGATACAGTATTTGAAAGTTCGAGAGGCACAAAACGAGGCCTCTAAGGGAGGAAGAAGAAAAAAAGAAAAGATTCAACATTATGTCATGTAATGTTTGTTCCCAATCAAACTCACAAACTCTCACAAACTTTTTGTAATTACATTTTTTATTCACACACACACACACTCCATTTTTCCAGCCTCTTCTCCTCTTCGGAAAGCACAGTGACTGTCTGGACATGGTCAGGACATGATCTAGTCCTTCTAGTCTCCCTCTCAGGACTCTGAACACTGGATTCTTGTTTCCCCTCAGTAACACTCTGGCCTTTTTGGTCCAAAATGTGATCCTCAGGCCATCCCTTCAAAACAAAAAGATGAATTGTAAGTATTGTATAAAAAAGGCCATGGACTTTTGCATGGGCTTTTAATGTTATACTGGTAGAATGTGGATGTTAACTTAAGCATCAAACAAATTCAAATTTCATTCAAATTCTGTTGATGTTTCACATCATCTGTCAGTGCCTCTATGTACAAAGTGTTACCATAACTACTACTCATGTTGTCACAGGCATACCCTTCCATTTTGAGTCTGTAAGATCATGTAATTACTTTATCATTACTTCTTCCAACTGGCTTTACAAATATATCATTAACCACTGATTACTACTAACACTACATACTACAACATACAACATACTAATACCACTTCTTCTTCTTCTTTCAGCTTATCCCTCTTCAGTGGTTGCCACAGCGAATCATCAATTTCCATCTTTCCCTGTTCTCTGTATCCTCTACTCTGACTCCAACTACCTCCATGTCCTCCCTCACTGCATCTATAAACCTCCTCTTTGACCTTCCTCTCTGTCTCCTACCTCCAACTCCATCTCTAACATTCTCCTACCAATGTATCCACTGTCCCTCCTCTGCACATGTCCAAACCATCTCAATCTAGCCTCTCTAGCTTTTTCTCCTAACCTTCCTGTCTGTGTTGTCCCTCTGATGACCTCATTCCTAATCCTGTCCATCCTGGTCACTCCTAAAGAGAATCTCAGCATCTTTAACTCTGCCACCTCCAGCTCTGCCTCCTGTCTTCTGCCTATCTCTAGTGTCTCTAAACCATACATCATAGCTGGTCTAACCACAGTCCTGTAAACCTTTCCCTTCACCTTAGCTGAAACTCTTCTATCACAAATCACTCCTGACACTTTTCTCCAGCTGTTCCACCCTGCCTGCACCCTATTCTTCACTTCTCTTCCACAGTCTCCACTACTCTGCACTGTTGATCCTAAGTACTTAAACTCCTGCACCTTCACCACCTCTGCTCCCTGTAACCTCACTTTTCCACTGGTCTCCCTTTCATTTATGCACATATACTCTGTCTTGCTACGACTGACCTTCATTCCTCTTCTCTCTAGAGCAAACCTCCACCTTTCTTTTTTTTTTTTTTCACCTGTCCTGTCCGACAGTTTGACAATCAGCATGGTTTGCTGGGTGCCCTCGGATGTCAGTCAGTTTTGCTGTGTGGAGCTCACTGCACCTAGCTGATGGCAGAAGCTCCACCATTTCTTAAACTTTTATTGAATTGTAAGCGCACGGAGTGAATGTTTGTAAGCGTTGTGGGGCTTCGGGGCCGGACTGGACTGGCAACCTATGGGAAAGAGCGAGAGGGGAGAGAAAAAGAAGAAGAGGGAAAGAAAAAAAAAAAAAAAGTAGGTGGGGAAGGGAGGGAGAGGTGTGGGAAAGACACAGACAATGGACAGACAACAGAAAGACAAAGGAAACAAACAACTCATAATAACATACATGCAAAGTAGAAAATAATAAGTACAGATTAATATTGTTAGTGTTAGTATATTGTTAGTTTTGTTAAGTGTATAATATCACTCCACAGCCTTTATTGCAGGTTTTATTGCAGAGGTTGCACACTGTGACCAGCTGTCCCCCTTTTCCTTGAGACAAACATCATCTTCACTGGTGGTGTTCCTTCTGTTCCTCCCCTTTTGTCTCTGTGACCTGTTTGGAGAAAGCTTAGACAAGAGCCGTTAGTTGACCATAATATGGCTCACAGGCCTTATCTGCCTGTGATACCTGCTCCAGGTCCAGGAAGCTGATGTCTGGTAAGGAGCTCATAAAAGGTGAATCCAGTGAGAGAACTGACAGAGCTTCTTACTGATAACGGAGTAATAGGAAGACCTCAAGCCAGTTGAGTTCAGACTGAGCACATAGTTTGCTGATTTTAGTTTTGAGCGTCTGATTAATCCTTTCTAACTTTCCCGGTGATTGAGGGTGGTAAACGGCTCCAAATGAGGATTTTAAGCCCATTTGTGACTCAACTGCTTGTAAATCTTTATTTTTAAAGTGTGTCCCATTGTCGGACCTCACCTTTTTAGAAACCATGAACTGAAATGTATTGATTCATTAAAATTTGATCACTGTTTGAGCATCCTCAGCTTTGGCAGGAACAGCCTCTGGCCAGCCAGTGTACGCATCCACGGCTACCGAGAGGTATCTGTACCTGTTCCCTCTGTCAATCATGTCAGTCCAATCTATAATGATTTATTGTCCTGGTAGTTGTGGTAAGGGAACTTCCCTTCATGAAGTTTGATGGTAGATCTCACACTGTAAGAGGTGCAGATATTACATTCTTTAATGTGGTTTTCTATCATTGCAGGAAGAAACGGATGCCACCAATAAGTCAGTTGTCTCTGCATCTGTGTCTTTCTACAATGTGTCAACCCATGCACCTCTTTCAACATAGTACTCATCAAACCTGGTAGGAGGACTGGTCTCCCATCTGGAGCCCTCCAGACCCCTTCTTTTTTTTACTACTCCTCTCTCCATCCACACACTATTATCGAGAGGAGAGGCTTTCTCTTGTTCCTCTGTTAACATGTTAACATCACAGGGTGCAGTATATCATACACAGTTTTCTCTGGTTGTGACATTACACACTGAGTTATGTAGCCTGCTGCTCTTTTTGCTACCTGGTCTGCCTCATTATTTCCCTGTGCGATTAACAAGTCCATCTTGTCATGTCCTTTACATGTAATCACTTAAGTCAGCCGGCGTGCGTCAGTCAGTCGTTGTATGTCCTTCTCATGTTTGATAGGAGTCTGACAAGCAGTCCAAAATCCAGCCCTGATCCATTGGCCGAGTCCACTTGTATTGTAAGTCTTGTCTGGGTCTGGTAGCGGGGTCGTCACTCTCACGTCGTTCTGAACTCTTTCCTCACACAAATGTGGTTCTCCCTCTTCCATGTTGTCAGCCATGTTTATGCCTTCATGTGTGAATGTTACGTGAGGTGCTGTTAAAGTTTTTTCCAGTCTTCTCTGTCTCAATGATGTCTTCGTAAATACTGGGACGTTCACATGTGCCATTACACTGTGTGTTATTAACACTGTTAACAGATGTCCCATAGCCTTTAAGATTCTATTAACAACAGGGCCCCACAAATCCTGAATCTTTTGGCGCCCTCGCACACTGAAATCCCGCAACCTGACCAACTGACCGACGGCAAGTGGTGCATCGCGAACGTGCCGATCGAAATTGCGTTTCCTACGCTCCGCCGCTACCTTCAACCTGTCCCTGGCCCCTTCAAAGGCAATGTGCAGTCGAGTCTGGTGCTCCAGGACCCACTCGTGGACACCACCACCCACTGGATCTGGAACCCTACCCAACAGGAAATCAACTGGCAGTCTAGGCTCTTGTCCAAACATCAAGAAGAATGGAGACTCACCAGACTCACCGACCACTCGGTCGCCATTACCTGGGCCACCGTAGAGGCACGTTGATCACGGGTTGGGACAGCCAGAGTATATTTACTGAAAACATCAGTCAAAACAAGTACATGTTCAAACCCGTTACGGCTCGGTTCCAACACAGTGTAATCCATGGCTAGGACCTCATTAGGTCGGGAAGCTAGCAAGTGCCCCATGAAGCCACGAGCAGCCGGCTGGGCCTGTTTGGCAGCTTGGCACCTCTCACATGCCTGGCACCATCGAGCAACCTCAGCAGACATGCCTGGCCAGTAGCATCGCTGTCGCAATAGCTCCAAGGTTCTTTCCACCCCTTGATGGCCATGCCCCTGATGAACCTGGGTCAACACCTCTGTCTTCAAGACAGCAGGCAACAAAACTTGGAGCACTGGCTCAGCCCCATCAGAACGGTAGACCCGGCGGTATAAAACTCCCTCCCTGTCCACTAATCGGTCCCATTGCTGAACCAGTGTTAAGTCGGGCCGAGATACCTGCTTCCGTTCCTCGTGATCGGGGCGCTGCTTCCGCCTCCAGAACACCAGAAGCTCCCGAATGACTGGATCAGCTTGCTGGAGTGCACTGATGTCTGAGGGTGCACGATGGGGCAGGGCGACCACAGAAGCCTGAGTTGCTTCCGCTCTTTCTCCACACAGTGCTTTCTGCAAAGGTTCAGGGAGAGAAGTGCCAGGGACCAAGGCCACCAGGTCTGGTGCCCCTGGTGGATACTGGCGAAATAGGGCATCTGCATTCCTATTGCTCCTCCCAGAGCGGTACCTGATCTCAAAGTCAAAGGAGGCTAGTTGAGCAGCCCAACGCTGTTCAGTGGCTCCCAGCTTAGCAGAGGACAGATGGCTGAGCGGGTTGTTATCTGTAAAAACAATGCATTTATGCCCCAACAGGTAGTCTCTGAATTTCTCAGTCATAGCCCACTTGAGCGCCAAAAACTCCAATTTCATGGAGCTATAGTTCTGCATGTTGCGCTCCGGTGGGCTCAAACCTCTGCTGGCATAAGCTATTGGCCGGACCTTACCCCCCTGTTCCTGGGACAAGACAGCTCCCAAGCCACCATAGCTGGCGTCCACTTCTAGAATGAAAGGCAGAGAAAAGTCAGCATATGCCAGTACCGGCGCCGATGTTAGCTTTGTTTTTAATGCCTCAAAGCTTTGCATGCACTCTTCTGTCCAGTGTTCTGTTAAAACGCGCTCTGCCCTCTTATTAGACTTGGTGGCTCCCAACCTCGCCACCAGGTGGTGCAGAGGCGCTGCCAACTTGGCAAAGCCCCCCACAAAACGACGATAATAACTGGCAAAACCCAGGAACGACCGCAGCTCGGAGATGGTAGTGGGAGGCTGCCAGTTGGCTACTACCTCTATCTTGCTCGGGTCGGTGGAGACACCCTGGTCTGAAATCACATGGCCCAGATAACGCACTTCCCGCTGAAAGAAAGCACACTTATTCAGCTTGGCCTTCAAATTTTCCTGCTGCAGACGTCCTAGTACCATCTCCAACCGCTCCAGATGTTGCGCAACTGTGGAGGAGAAAATCACAATATCATCAAGATAGAGTAGTACAGACTGGCATTGCTGGTCCCCAAATAACTGCTGCATCAGTCTCTGGAAAGTGCTGGGAGCGTTGCAGAGTCCAAAGGGCATACGGTTCCACTCGAACAGCCCGAATGGGGTGCAGAACGCGGTTTTAGATTTGTCAGCTTCAGAGACTGGGACCTGGTTGTACCCACTGGCCAGGTCCATGGTGGAAAACCAGCAGGCACCTGTCAGGGCATCCAGAGACTCCTCGATACGAGGGAGGGGGAAAAGCATCCTTCCTTGTCTTACTATTCAGCTGCCTGTAATCTACACACATGCACAAACTGCCATCCTTTTTTCGAACAAGCACGATGGGAGATGCATATGGGCTGCTGCTTTCTCGGATTACCTGTGCCTCAAGTAGCTGATGGATATGCTGCTTAACCTCCTCATACTCAGACGGCGGGATACGCCTATAGCGCTGTCTGATGGGAACATTGTCCAAGAGAGGGATATCATGCGCTAACAGGTTCGTGCAACCCAGATCCCCATCGTGTGAAGAGAAGACAGAGGCGTACTTTACAAGTAGAGATTGTACACGACTCTGCACTTCCGCAGGCAAGGCTGATAGGTCCACCTCCCCTATCTGCTCTTGCACGGTCTGGGAAGCTGAGTGGGAGGCCATCGTGGCCACCTGCGATGGTACCGCTGTGACTCCTGCCGGCAGGCTAACCACCCGCACCTCATCCAAGCTGCCTACAGCCTTGCGAGGGTACAGCAACACATCAGTGGAGCCCACGTTCACAACTGGGATATAGACCGTGCCCCCCACTACTCGAACCAAAGCTGGTGATGCGAGCAGTCCCGCTGGTAGGCCGGAGTCTAAAGGCTCAAACAACACTGTGTTACCTGAATATTGTTCCGAACAGGTTGCTGCAACCAGCTTCATTGTGCCACCAGGGATACACCAAGCATACCTGCCACGGACTCTGGCCTTACCTGACGAAACCGAAGGAACCTGCTCCCTGGCCTGATGGCATATTTGTAGCGCCTGCACCACAGTCTTAGGAGCCCCGGATATGGCTGGTAAGTCAAATAGGGCCAGACCGTGCTGTCCAAAAAGCTCTCTGTAGCACCTGCGAATCACATTCATACCCCACACGCCAGGAACCTGAGAGGGGATCCCACCAGGGGGGTCCTTGACCACCAGCACTCCACACCGTGGCATTAATTTGCCACACAGTCGAACATCTAGTTCCAAGTAGCCGATATAGGGGATGGCCAGACCATTGGCTGCTCTGAGCTCCAGCCAATGACAGGACTGAAGTCTCTCCAAACCCCACGGCTCAAAATACTGGCGAAAAAAGCTCTCGCTGACTGTAGAAACCATGGATCCAGTGTCTACCAAACACGGGACCTCAACTTCCCCCATGGTTACGTCTAAGTGTGGACAAGACGACATCAACTTCGAGGCCTCCCCCAGGTCGCCCGAAGCAACCTCTGAGCCCTGGATGCCCCCCCCCGAACTGTGGCTCTGCAGTCCGGCGGGCGCTAGTTTCCCGATGATTGCGCAGAACGAGGCTGTCTGCTGGTATGTGGGGCAACAGGCAAAGAGAACTGTGGGCGTGAAGGAACACGGGCCCCATCACAGTCCTTAGCCATATGACCTGGCTGTTGGCAGCGCAGGCAAATAATAGGGCCCCGATGCACAGAACGGCTGCGCTGGTGGGAATGCTGCAACCGGGTAACGCTCTGAGTGAGCTGGTTCAACTGCTCTTGTTGGAGCTTCATCATCTCCCTTAGTTCCCTTAACTCTGCCCCTAGGTGTGCCTCAGCCACCACCTGAGAGTGACTCTGTACTCCATATTGGAGGCCAAAAACTGTAGGAACAGAATTACTGCGGCCCCTGACGCCTGCCGGCAAACCCTCACGTTCCCACCTGATGGCTTCTCCTCTGACCTCGAGCAGGGTAGCAGTCGGCCGCCCGCACACAAACCGCTTCAACTCGCGACGGAGAGCCCCATCCAGAACATGTTCCGTGAACTGGTCCCGCAACAACACTTCGGCATTCGGTATATCAGTAGGCGCGCGGTGTTTCACAGAAGCCATTAAGTTCATTAATGCGAGGGAGAATTCTAGCAAGGTCTCCCCATCTTGTTGCCGCCGGGAAAAGAACGCCTCCTGTAAGGCTACATAGGACTCACAACACCCGTACAGCTCCTGTAAGACGGCAATAATTTTGCGGGGGTCTCCCCGTTCGGCACTAGACCGATACTTCATCTCCTCTCGTGCTTCGCCTTCAAGATGGTCAAACAGGAAGAACGCCTGGTTGGCCGTAGACAAATGACGCGCCCTCATACATGCCTGGACCTCTTCAAGCCACTCTGCTAATCCCATGCCTGACCTTCCCCTAAACATAGGACACTTTCTATCACGGGGCACGAAGATCAATCTTTCTGATCCAGAGGCACTAGTTATGGGGGAGGCAGTGGATGGTGGCGAAGCAGATGAGGCCGCGCTAGGACCAGGTGCAGCTGCCGCTTGTTCCTGCCTCAGCCTCTCGTTCTCTGCTCTTAGCTGAGCCACTAAGTCCCTCAACTCCTGCATCTCTCCCTCCATAACTAAATCTGCCCAATTACAGCCCCGCTAAGGCTAGGAGGAGCCAGTACCGTGGACACGGGACGAGAGAAGTCCTCCGCACGTCTCCAAAGGTTCACCAGAAAACAACTGCTGCTTTGCCTCAGTGGAAACAACAAGGAAAAACCCTCCTGTACAAACAGGAATATAAGAATACAGTCACAACAACAAAAAAAAACAATTTGCACCTTGGAACACACGTCTCTGCTTATAATCAGGGATCCTGTCAACAACGCCAGATTGTGGCAATCAGGATGGAATGAGGGATCTCTTTTACTTCACTCTAAACACACAGGTATAACAACGCCACCCTGGGAGTTTCACCCGGGGAATTAGAGAGAGAGCACCGTCAAGGCACTCAGGTTCGTAACCCTGGAAGCATGAGTGGTTCCATGTACAAACACTTTATTGACAAACAGATTCTTTAAAAAAAATAAAATCACTGGGCCTTCCGGTAGGAAGGGGGGGCTGACTCAGAGCTGAGGCTTACCAGGTGGGACCCGGGCCGCGGGGGTCGTAGGGAGCCCGAAGGGAGGTCACCCCACTCGTACGTGGCCTATATACACACACACACACACACCACAGTGCACACGACCACGTCAGGGTGGAATGAACCACACAGCACACAGGGGGGGTATCCCACCACCACCGACACCGCTCCACCACCTTTGGGGCCTTCAGCTGCTGGGGGCAAACAAAAGATAAGACTGATTAATTGGGAATTCTCCCAAAAACGAAAAAAACAAACAACTCAATATTCCGAACACAAACCACCAGAACACAAGATAATTAAAGTACAAACCATAACGTAAACAAAATTAATCAAACCATATGCAACTGAAGACAACACTACTCAAAACGAACTGAGATGAAATAACAACAAAATCGAATAATCAAACACAAAATGGGGAAAACAAAAGCAAGACAAGAGTTAACCGAACCCAGAAATACATAAATGAACCATCCAACTCTAATGAAAGAAACGGTAACCAAGGATAACCAACAGCAAAGGATGAAACCCCCCCCCCCCGCAGCTACACCGCCTGGAAGAAAAAAAGAATCGTCCTTGTTAATTCATCCGGTGCTACCCGTCCCCGGTGGCTGGCTTGCGTAAAAAAACAGGGAAGACACAACGGCGGCGAGGCCGACCACTGTAGTCCTGAGTGAGCCTCCCACAGCGGCTCCTGCAAGAGACAGAGCTATAACCGACCGAATACATGGACACCATCAGGGCTGCGCCACAGTGTCCACATACCCACCAGGCGTCCTTGAGACGTATGTTGCACGGGAGGAGAGTACAGGTGGCGGAATCCGTGACGGGACCCGCACCGGACCAGTCTAAAAGTGACAAAGATCTAAAATCGAGGTCACTAATAAGTCTGGTGAAACTCATGCGGCGACCGCCACCCTACCTGCAGCCAGTGCGCACAACAGACCCGGAAGTGGGTGGGTCGCAATCCCCTGTCAGAGGCCGATTGTCTGCCTGTCACCCGCCCTTATAGCCGACCTCTGGCCGTGATTGGCTGTTGAGAACCGGTACTGAGCGAGTAGCAGGCAGGACAACCGGCAACCCAGACAGTCAGCAGGCCATCCTGCTACAAATACATCTGATGATATGAGATTTGCTACAACCAGCTCCTCCAGTGATGAAATAAAAAGAACTGTTGAGGATTGTCACGTCAGGCACCATTCACACAGCATAAAATACAGAGGCCTGGGTTTCATTGAGACCTCGATACATCTTCCGGACAACGTCTTCACTCAACATAGGCGCCTGGATCGCCGGTGCTGCCGAGCTGCTGAGCTGCTCTTAGGAACAACCTGGAAGTCAGGGACAACGTCCACCTCCTCCTCGCCGCTGTCCAGAGTGAGGCGTTCACCCAAGCACTCCAAGCGATCCACCTCCACTGAAAACATCTCCTACATATGTAATACTGTTCAAACGTGGGATATCGTGCAGGTTTGAGGTCATCGGTCGAACGATGAGGAACATACAACACCAATATTCATCTGTAGAATTTTTCTGGCTGTTTTTCTTTGCGGCATGTGGGTGTAGGAGCCATATTCATGAGAGAAAGGCAAACGTTATGCCCACTCGGTAAGTACCACTAGGTGTCGCTGCCCTATCAGACGCAGGTATTTATATGGGTCCTCTTACCTGGATGGGGTGTTTCTTTGAGCCCGGAAGGGCACATGGTTCTTGACCGTTGTGGCGGCTAAAGAATGTGTTTTTTTTGATGGAAGAATTGACTTTGTATTCACTGTGGTTGTTGAAAATAAATTGTGTGGAGCACAGATGAGACGAACCTCAGACTCTAATAACTTAGATAAGTCACATGGTGAGGTGAGTGGCCATGCGCGTCAGCTATGTTTTTCCTCGGAGTCAAAGCACCAGTAGCTCGGAGCAAAACAATTCAGTCAAGAACCAGCCACTTTGAATTTGCACCTCCGTTACGTCTGATGTTACGGAGGTGACATGGAGAGCTACCGGTAGCAAACTCACCTTCGGCTACGTGGAGTTACGCTGAAGAACGTTGCGGGAGGACCGGGAAGCTACCAGGATTTCTGCTACGCTAGAGGACGTCTGTCTCTGGGGGGCCGGGAGGAGCTGTGAGGACTCCGGCTACGTCTGCAGTCATCTTCGAATCTGACACAGGAGCTACGCTGCAAAGGCTTTGGCTGTGGAGCATTGCACCAAGACCATCGCACGGCGCCCAACGCTCCTGGAGCTAGGTATGCGTAGCGCTACACTTTTCATGGCCATTTAGATGTGTGTACACACAAGTGGGGGGTAAATCCAATGCTTTGGTTGGACATGTGACATGACTGGACTTTGTGGTGAGTAAACTATTGCGCAACAAGCACTGAGCTCATTTTACGACTCCTAGACTCTTTCATCATGTCGGAGCACGCGGGGTCCGACGTCGCCATGACTACGGGCGACGCCAATGTTAGTTACCGCTGAAAAGTCTAGCAGCACGTCTGGCTGTGGCAAGCGGGTTGTTAAACTTACTGAAAAGGCTTTGGCTGCCAAAGTAGAGAGCTTACAGAACGAAAGAAAAGCCAAACCAAATAAAGCCAGTGTCATAAGAAAAACAATGCAAGGTTCAATGTTGAGCAATGATAAAATGGTGGTACAAAACGGCTGAGTTGATATGGGTTTGTAAAGAAGAAAACTCATGTCATGATTCTGTGTTGGTTTTACTGCCATGTGGTGAAAAAGAAAAGCACGAAATATGGTTTAAAGCAAAAATGTTGATTATCAATGAGTCTAATGCAAAAAAAGTGGGTTTCAGACTATGATGGTCGCACTATTTACAATGATAATGGTCATGTGGAGGATAATATCCATCCTAATGACAGCATTTCTAACGTGGGTAGTAAGCAATGAGACCATGAAATAATGGAAAGAACAAATGACAGAGCACACATTAGGACTTAGTTGCATTTATCGAAAACCATGTCAGAATTCACTCAGACCCCTTGTTTGGCAATATTCAGGACTCTGGTTTGGGTGCTGCCGGTCTCATACCAGATTCAAATCACAGCCCAGAGACAGATTAAAAGAAAGCATTGTTGCCACTACAGTAACATCTGTAAACCTGCCCGAAAGAACAGAAGATCCAAAAGAGATTAAGAAAGCTGGATGTCTCTATTGCAGTCATTTGCACACATTGGACAAGTGTGAGGAGCTCAATGCAAAGAAGTGTAAGGAAAAAAATTGATTTTTGCGGATAAAGGGAGTTTGTTTTGCATGCTTATGTACTGGTCATATGAGCCGTGAATGCAATAAGCGCTTGACATGCAAGGTCTGCGGTCAGACTCATCCGACTATACTTCATATAAATAGACAACCAGCTTTGGAACATAAAACGACAGCATCCAACATACGGTCTACTGCAGCTACAACATGTGGACATACAGGGGTCGGCATGGAAAAGATGCCAGTGCTTTATCCATTGCTTCCTGTAAAGGTGGAAAACTACAAAGGGAAAGCATATTGAAACAACGTATGCATTCTTGGATGCAGGCAGTTCTGGTACTTTGTGTTCCGAACGTCTTATGAACAAGCTGAATGCTGCAGGTAAAAGACGCACAATGGGACAGGAAACAGTTGAAACTGTTTACTCATTACTCAACGACTTGGAGGTTGCCGGTCTTGACAGTAATGATTTCTACAGGCTTCCCAATTTTCTTACCCAAGAAAAGATGCCAGTGACTGCTGATGAACCATGGGAAGTCATTAATAGCTGTGGTTCTAGGCTGGTCTGTAAACAGTTGGCACCATGGAGGCAGAGGCTCCTTTACGTTTAACAGAATCGGTGTGCACAAATTTGAGGAGATGCTGAATGCTCAATACAACTATGAATTTAATGACAAGAAAATGGAGGATGAGCAAATGTCAAGAGAAGACATGAGGTTTTTGTAAATCGTCGGAAAGTCTGTGAAGTTGATGGATGGGCATTATAGCCCGAAAATGCCATTTAGGAAAGAGCAGGTCACTTTTCTTAATAATTTATCTATCGCCAAGCAAAGGATTTTGGGACTCAAGAGAAGGTTTGAGAAAGATGAGCAGTTTCATCAGCAGTATGCAAGCTTCTTCACTGACATTATTGATAAAGGCTACGCAGAGAAAATACCTCAGCACCTTGTTTGATCATGGAGAAGGAAAGGTGTGGTACATCCCCCATCATGGTGTCTATCTTCCCAGGAAGAATACTTTGAGGGTGGTATTTGACTGTGGGGCAACATTTTAGGGGAGATCATTGAATATTGAGCTTCTGCAGGGTCCTAACCTTGCAAGCAGTCTGCTTGATGTGCTCACAAGGTTCAGACTGGAGCCGGTAGCCTTGATGGGAGACATACAGCAGATGTTCTATCAGGTCATGGTTGCAGAAACAGACAAAACCTTCCTGCATTTCCTGTGGTGGCCAGAGGCTGACCTGAGTCTAGAGGTTGCAGACTATTGGATGACGGTTCACCTGTTTGGGGCTGTTTTCATCACCAAGCTGTGCTTGCTATGCACTCAGGAAGACGGCAGAGGACAGTCAGTTGTTGTTCCCCTGATGAGGTGATCCAGACAGTGAGACAAAATTTATGTCGACGACTGCTTGAAGATCACATCCTCTGAGGAAGAAGCTGTTCAGCTGATTAAAGATCTTACTGCTGTCTGTCAAAGAGGAGGATTCAACCTGACGAAGTGGCTCAGTAATAGTTGAAGGGTACTGCAGACGGTCTCAGAGGAACACAGAGCCAAGGATTTAAATGAACTGGACCTTGGATAGGGAGTAACCTACCCTTGGAGAAAGCCCTTGGTCTTCAGTGGTGCATAGACAGTGACGTCTTTCGGTTCAGAACGATGAGAAACAAGGTCCCTTACAGTAGACGTGGCATGTTGTCTATTCTTAGTTTCAGTGTATGATCCTTTGGGGTTTATTGCACCAGTCACATTGCTGGGCAAATCTTGTTGCAGGAGCTTTGCAGGAGAATGCAAATGTCTGGATGCGGCGACGGCTTACCTTGTGATATACTGCAGCAGTGGACGAAGTGGCTTGAAGGACCTAAGCAGGCTGTCAGAGTTCAGGATCCAACGGTGTATAAAGCCAAGGGAGTTTGGACAGCCCACACTGGTCCAGCTTCATCACTTTTCGGATGCAAGTGAAGGAGGGTACGGCACTGTTAGCTATGCGAGGTTGGAGAATAATCATCATAATGTTCACATAGCCTTCCTACTTGGCAAAGCAAGAGTTACACCATTAAAACCAGTCACCATTCCACGCCTAGAGCTCACTGCCGCTGTTCTTGCTGTTCAGGTGGACAAAATATTGAGAGCAGAGCTGCAGCTGCAATTGAAGGATTCATTCTTCTGGACAGATAGCACTTCGGTGCTGAAATACATAAAGAATGAGGACCAAACAATTTCATAGTTTCGTGGCTAAAAGGGTGACATCCATCAGAGATGCTACCAATGTGTCACAATGGAGGTACGTGAACACAAAGGATAATCCAGCGGATGACGCATCTAGAGGCAGGAAAGCTGGTGAGCTCCTGGCTGGCAGCAGGTGGCTCGAAGGACCTAGTTTTCTTTGGAGACCAGAAAGGTGTTGGCCAGTAATTATTGTGGAGAGTAGTATTCCAGTGGATCACCCAGAAGTGAAGAGAGACCTAACCGTAAATGCTGTAATTGCTAAGAACTCACCAAATGCAACTGACCAAATAATCACATATTTCTCAGACTGGATGAGGCTGAAGGTCACTGTTTCTTGGGTTCCTCAAGATAAAGGGGGTTCTCTTGAAATTGAGCCAAAAGAGAAAGCAACTGCAGACCTCCGATGCAGACAAACAACCTACTCATTTGCAAGCAGAAATGAGAAAGATGAGAAGCATGGGGGTCATAGTATTGCACTTGATGAACTTGTGGAGGCAGAAACTGCAATTGTTCGCTTTGTACAACTGCTAAGGAGGACTAAGGAGGAAGTACTGGATCACAAAGGCTCCTTCTGCAGTGAGGAAAGTGATAAATGATTGCTGGACGTGCAGACTCCACACTGCCAAGGCAGGCGAGCAAAAGATGGCAGAGCTGCCACTAAAAAGGATTTTACCTGATCTCCCACCGTTTACAAGTGTTGGCGTTGATTACTTTGGACCAATTGAGGTAAAGAGGGGAAGAAGTCAATGTAAACTCTATGGAGTGATCTTTACTTGTCTGGCAAGTAGAGCTGTTCACCTGGAGGTTGTGAACTCACTGGACAGTGACACGTGCATTAATGCTTTGCAAGGATTTATAAGTAGAAGAGGCAGAGTATCCCAGCTGCTGTCGGACAATGGCACCAATTTTGTTGGAGCCAGTACGGAATTGAAGGACGCTCTCGCTGCACTGAATCCAGTGTTGCCAACTCCCCAGCATCGGAAGTAGCTATTGGCCCGCCCAGAAGTAGCTAAAAGTCGCTAAAAGACGAGCGAGCGGTCCAATCCAATCGTAAGAGCGGGGGGGGAGACAGTCCACGCTGTTCTCAACTCCGCCCCCCGCCCCTCTCTGCCTGTGTCTCTCTTCCACTGCCCCTCTCTGTCTCTTACCTGAACGGGGAACGAGAGAAAAACAGCGCAATTATTCTCCCCCCCCTCCCGCAATCTTGGAGCCTCTGATCACCAAAAAAAGTCGCTAGAATTTGTCGTTAGTCGCTTTCATCTAATTTTTCTTGCTAGGGGGGTCCATAAAGTAGCTAAAAATAGCGACAAAGTCGCTAAGTTGGCAACACTGACTGGATCACAATCATATCCAAAGAGCACTTATGTCTGCTGGAGTGGACTGGAAATTCAATTACTCCAGGGAGCATCTCATTTTGGAGGAACTTGGGGAGCGCATGATTCGAACAATAAGGCGTGTTCTTAAATCTGTGTTGCATCAGCAGCAGTTGGACAATGACAGCCTTTACACGATTCTATGTGAAGTCGAGGCCATATTGAACAACCGGCCTATTTCTCAGCTGTCTGAGGATCCAAATGATCTTGAACCCCTCACGCTGAATCATATTCTCCTCCGGAAAGGCAAACCTGCATTACCACCTGGGCTGTTTGAGAAACGAGCACTGCTTCAGTTGCAAGCTGCATGTCCATGCATCAGACTCCTGTGCACTGACCTGACTCCCTGCGTTGTACGTACGCGTGCATGATCTGTTTTCATGTCATCCTTCTCGTTGACATTGGATTTGAGCACTTTTTTGATGACTTGTTCGAGGTACCCGCATCATTTCTTTTTCAGGCTTGATCAAATCATGTGTACATTGCAGGCAAATTCATCGAGCACAAACTGAATGTCTGAACTGAATGTTGGCATTCCACGTCCTCTGTAGTCTCGATTGTAACCATTGACCCAGCAATCCTTAGGATTGCACTTTTATATAACAATGTTGCCAATGGTCAGGTTCTTCACAAGTCGCCAGTAATCTTCCAGGACAAACCACATTTGGCCAGCACCAGGGACAAACTCTCAAAGGACACGTTGGGGTCACTGATCAAATCCAGTGTCAATCAGTGTTTGTAGCTTGGCTTTTGGCATCTTTATTCCTTGCGTAGAACCTCCCCATGGTCCTTGAATTTGCTTCTTTTCGCACCTTTCCTTGGCTTCTGTTGGGCACCACCATCAGCCTCCTCCCTCCTCCTCCTCCAGTGAAATAGCTGGTTGGGCGATGAGACTTTTGTCCAACAGAAGCTTCGGAAATCCAAATCTGCACTCAACATTCCCTTTTTTGCATGACTTGATTCCTGCTGTGTACGTGAACCTAGCTGAGGATTTTGTGCATCTCAAGGTCTTCATCGGGGTCAGGCATCTGACAACAGATGTATCTGTCGATGAAGCCTATGAGAACCTCGTCTTTGGCTTCCTCGAACTTGGGCGCATCCTTGATCCAGACGAGCAGGTGGATGTGCGGGTTTACTCTTGCCTGAAATTCTAAACAGTAGAAATAGTCCCTCCACTTGGCCAATGGGTTGTGTGGGTGAGAGGATGAGGTCAGACATTAAAGCATCAACTCTTTGACCTCTGGCCATCCCATTTCTGCTGTAAAAACAGTCAGAAAAAAGGTGGGCACACCTAATTGTCTGACCATAGCCGTGAGATCTTTTCGAAAGCTCGAAGAGGTTCCATGAAACGGGTCGCGTCTTTAGTAGTAATAAGTCTCATGAACTCTTGTTTGTCTTGCAGCAGCCTGTTTGTAATTTTCTGACTGTCTTTCATTATGGGCACTCCTTTGCGCACCTGAATTGTCATACTGTTTTTAGCAATGTCCGTTTCAGTAACATCTACACAAAGAAAAGATGGCTCTGATCACTAGCAAATCACACATCTACACTAAACAACCGAACATCAAAATACATTGATGGCGACAGTTCAACTGACCTGAACTCATCGAACATGTTGCACCCTGTGCGAAATTGAATGGGGAAAGCCATGGCTTCTAATCTGGGGACGGTGAAGAAGCGGGTTTATTACCTTGGGTGGGCACTATGCGAACTATACCTTCACCATATGATAGAACTTCTTGTGCTATGTCGGGTGGCTGCACGACAAGGACCTGATTACGTGCTGCATCTTGAAGGTGTAAAAATGCTGGTAGCCTCTGTACGTTATCTTATGTTTGAGTTTAACGTTCAAGCACTGAGCATCATCGATGTGAATGGGAAGGGCAATAACTGTTGCTCGGACCACTGAGGGACACAAACAACAGCGCTGTGTACTGCCTTTTGCTGTCCTTTGGGCAAGGACACAATTTTAGCAAAAGGGATAATTTTGCCAACAAGGTGTTGCTTGAGAACATTCAACTCAAACAGTTCTTGTGGGATGGGTGCAAGGTCTAAATCATTTGTAGCAGCAATAGGTGGCATTTGTTCTCTCCACAGGTGGTTGTTACAGGTGTGACAGGTCCACCCAATCCACCGGGATTGAACAAATGGGGGGAGCAGGACAGAAGCACAGACCACAGTTTTTGGGAGTGAAAATGTTCGATGACTGCCTGAATGTTGCTAGCCCACTGGCGGATCTCATAGCCCCCGGTGTGGAGTAGCTGGCATAGACCATCGATGACATCCTTTGCTCCCTCCATAGAGTGGGTACTGCAGAGACAGTTATCCACGTAGAATGACTGCTCATTACAATCAACAAGATGGCTGTTTGACTCACATGTGTCCTGGACGTGTTGCTACGGGGCGTAGATGGCACAGCAAGGGCTGCACATAGTACCAAAGGGCAGGACTTGGCACTCGTAAATCTTTGGCTCTTCCATCCTCTTCATATCTTGCCAGATGAATCACAGGACTGGTTTGTCAGCTGGTAGCAGGCGTATTTGGTGCAACATACGTTTGATATCACCGCTCACTGCAACTGGGTACTGCCAAAACCGAAGGAGGACTCCTAAGAGCGATGGTCCTAAGGCAGGGCCAGGGAGGAGAAGGTCATTGAGTGACTTTGCTTCATATTGGAAGGAGCAGTTGAAGACAATCCTATCTTTGTTGTTATGCTGGACCATATGGTGAGGTATAAACCAGGATTCTGGGGTACACGTCGCCTTCTCGGATAGTACTACTGCTACGTAGCCCATCTTCTCTAGTTTCCGGAACTCCTGACAATAGACCTCAGTACGCCATGGATCTTTGGCGAGTCTCCTCTCAATGCTACGGAGACTCGGTGGCACTGCTTCCATAGGGGCTTGGAGAGTGGTGGAGTTAGCTCGGTGAAGTAATGGCATAGCATATCTCTGAACCCCTTCCACCTCTCGTCATGTGTTCTGGTTAGCTGTAGGCTAATAACTACCTGCAATTTACCCAGCATTCAGTATGTCTGCATTTTATAGTGGTAGATTTAGCTTTGCATTCAACAATGTGCTTTAAAATATTGAGACAAAAAATAGACATAAGATTTTATAAAGTAACACCATACCTGCTGTACAGGTACAGGGAAGAAAAACAAATGTATTTGACATAAACATGATTATCGGGGGAAACAAGTCTAGTTCTAGTCGAGTTCATCATCCATCCATTCATCCATCATCTTCCGCTTTGTCCGAGGCCGGGTCGCGGGGGCAGCAGCCCAAGCAGGGACACCCAGACTTCCCTCTCCCCAGCCACCTCCTCTAGCTCTTCCGGGGGGACCCCAAGGCGTTCCCAAGCCAGCCAAGCAACATAGTCACTCCAGCGTGTCCTGGGTCTTCCCCGGGGTCTCCTCCCGGTGGGGCATGCCTGGAACACCTCCCTCGGAAGGCGTCCAGGAGGCATCCGATACAGATGCCCGAGCCACCTCAGCTGGCTCATCTCGATGTGGAGGAGCAGCGGCTCTACTCCGAGCTCCTCCCGGGTGACAGAGCTCCTCACCCTATCTCTAAGGGAGCGTCCCGCCACCCTGCGGTTGAAAATCATTTCAGCCGCTTGTATCCGAGATCTTATTCTTTTGGTCATGATCCAGAGCTCATGACCATAGGTGAGGGTAGGAACGCAGATTGACCGGTAGATCGAGAGCTGAGCCGAAAGGCTTCTTCACCACGACAGACCGGTACAGAGACCGCATTACTGCGGCCGCTGCACCGATCCTGTCAATCTCACGCTCCCTTCTTCCCTCACTCGTGAACACGACCCCAAGATACTTAAACTCCTCCACTTGAGGCAAGGACTCTCCTCCAACCCGGAGGGGGCAGGCCAGATTTCTCCGGTCGAGAACCATGGCCTCAGACTTGGAGTTGCTGATTCTCATCCCAACCGCTTCACACTCGGCTGCGAACCGCCCCAGTGCATGTTGAAGGTCCTGACTCAAAGGAGCCAACAGGATAACATCATCCGCAAAAAGCAACATAACGAACATAACCCCTTCTGGTTCCCTGGCTGCGCCAAGAAATTCTGTCCATAAAAATAATGAACAGAACCGGTGACAAAGGGCAGCCCTGCCTGAGACAGGTCGACTTACTGCCCGGCAATACGAACCAGGCTCCTACTCCCGGCGTATAGAGATCGTACAGCCCTTAGCAAAGGGCCCCCGATCCCATACTCTAGGAGTACCTCCCACAGGATGCTACGAGGGACACAGTCGAACGCCTTCTCCAAGTCCACAAAACACATGTGGACTGGTTGGGCGAACTCCCTTGACCCCTCGAGCACCCTGGTGAGGGTGTAGAGCTGGTCCGTTGTTCCACGGCCAGGACGAAAACCACATTGCTCCTCCTGAATCCGAGGTTCGACTATTGGTCGAATTCTCCTCTCCAGTACCCTCGAATAGACTTTCCCAGGGAGGCTGAGGAGTGTGATCCCACGATAGTTGGAACACATCCTCCGGTCCCCCTTTTTGAAAAGAGGGACCACCACCCCAGTCTGCCAATCCAGAGGCACTGTTCCCGTCTGCCATGCGATGCTGCAGAGACGTGTCAGCCACGACAGCCCTACAACATCCAGGAACTTGAGGTACTCAGGGCGGATCTCATCCACCCCAGGTGCTTTGCCACCGAGGAGCTTCCAAACTGCCTCGGTGACCTCAACCTGAGTGATGGATGGACCAGCCTCCGAGTCCCCAGTCTCTGCTTCCTCTACGGAAGGCATGACAGTGGGATTGAGGAGATCCTCGAAGTACTCCTTCCACCACCCAACGATATCCCCAGTTGCGGTCAGCAACTCCCCACCTCCACTGTACACAGTGTTGGTGGAGCACTGCTTCCCCCTCCTGAGGCGCCGGATGGTTTGCCAGAATCTCTTCGAGGCTAACCGATAGTCCTCCTCCATGGCCTCCCCGAACCTCTCCCAGACCCAGAGTTTTTGCCTCCACAACCGCCCGGGCCGCGGTACACTTGGCCTGCGGTTACCCGTCGGCTGCCTCAGGAGTCGCACGAGCCAGCCAGGCCCGATAGGACTCCTTGATAGCATTCCTTACTTCCGGTGTCCACCACCGGGTTCAGGGATTGCTGTTGCTGTTACTTGAGCTAGAACTTCAGTCTTTACATGGAATGTCAGGTTCAGGTCACCTAAAACATTAATAAAAATGGGAAGAGAAGACAAGACACATGAAATATTTCTTACTCGCGAGGAGAACAGACAGGAACACGCTCAGTTACAATGTCCTATCTGCTCGAAGCGTGTTCTGCTGCTTCCTCTCTTTTTATTAGCAAGCCATTCCCTGATTACACAATCTCTAAACAATATGTTGTGAAAATCTGGCTCCAACAGTCTCTGTCTTCTTGTTCAAACGACTGGTACGTTGTGCTCCGCAGCGAGACTCTGCACCTCCCACACACTGTAGCGGACGATGAGTCGTCTACAGCAGACGGTCATCTTGCCCTTTTTCCACCGATGCCTGGATAATAACAATCTGCAAAAAAACTCTTCAGACATTCTGTGCAGTATTGGTGAAACAGTAAAACAAAGAAGTAAATTAAAACAATCAAACTGAGGAATATGTGATAATTGGTTCTGTGATGATCATAATGATTATAATAATAATTCCAACATGGAAGATCATACATGAAAAAGACATCTAGAGTTCTACATACCCCATCCGGTGCCCGCAGTTTTAAACGATGAAGTGCTCGTCAACAGCCTGGAACGGGACACCTGAATGGAGAGAAAATTGAAGATGACAGGCATTTGAGGTTTGTTGTAACGTAACTTAGTTTTTTGAAGTACTAAAGCAGTCAGGTTCATGGCAGCAAGATATTTCTCACTCTTACCAAGCCACGCTGACACCCAATGGAACTCCCTGTTGCAGCAGGTTCTGCTGAGCCAGCTCCAAGGCCAGGCGCAGAGGAAAGGCAAAGACAAATACCTGCAGAAGAACAGATGATGCTATTTAAACATATTTATAAAAGCAGACAACATTTCTGCGTCCCTTGTGCCACAAATTGCAGATAGTCACCGTTCCAAATGATATGCATTTGCCGTAGATAAACAACATTAATTGAAAAGTGTATGACAAACAGTCACATCAATCTCACCTTCTGCCAGTGGGTGAAGAGGGTCCTCAGGAGGCTGGCAAGTCCTCCGCTGATCCAGGTCCTCCACCCTGTGAGGTTGTTAGTGGAAGACAGGAGACGCACAGCATCAGGAGAACGGGGCAGTTCAGTGTGAAGTGCCTCTGTGTGAGGGTCTGCAGCACAGCCTCCCAGTGTTGACCGGAAACCAAAGCACAGGTTTCCCATCCGCACAAACGCATCCACAAAAGTCCGTAGCTGCGAGACACAACTACAAGAACAAACTGCAACAAGAGAGAAATTTAAAAGTTAAACAAACAAAGGGGAAAAGCATCAATGGAAAATTTTTGTATGTGCTCGTGGTTACATGTGCTAATGTAACCATTGATGCAAAATACTCAGCGTGGGTTAGAAGCAACAATGCATCATTTTGTGATCAACACCAAAAATGCTCGTTATCATTTCACTGTGTTCAGATGGTAACAATACAATAGGTAACAGTACATGCAGAGCCTCAAAATGTCTGAACTTTGAATATACCTTACAGTGATACTTGGACACGTCATCAGTGAGAAACACAGGGTCATAGGGTGTTTCGGGTCTTTAATCATCATACACCCTAGCCCGGGTGACCCAGTTGGGGTTGATCAATCCCCAGCTTGCGTCCAAGTAGCGTACCACGGTTCCCCACTACGAATCCACAGCCACCGCGAGGCATTTTCTGCAGCCACGAGGATGTTCTTGGTGGCTCTCCTCGTCTGTGTTCCTGTAACTCCAAGGAGTTTGAACCCACGCTGGAGTGAGTGTCCTACGAATTCAATTCAATTTTATATCTATAGCCCAACATCACAGTTTACAATTGTCTCATTGCTACACCCTCTATCCTAAACCCTCAATCAGGGTGAGGAAAAACTGCCCAAAAAAACCTTATAACAGGGGAAAAAGAGGCAGAAACCTCAGGGAGGACCACAGAAAGAGGGATCCCCCTCCCTGGGAGGGACAGACCTGCAATAGGTGTTGCATGCACAGACAATAAACAAATGATGAACAATGAGAAGCATTTCACAGATCAGATTGTGAAGGCTAATAACAAAATTATAATAATAAAAGGTCCATGTAAGGCTGTTTAAGAGTCCAACAGTGTTATTAGTCCATATCTGTGTCTGTCCGGGGGGAGATGTCAGCTGGAGAAACTTTGGTGATGAAGAAGATGAGGAAGTGGTTCAGTAGATTATGGTCTCACGTCAGTAGGTCACACACAGTAGGAAGTGCCTGATTGGAGATATTCTGTAGATGGAAGAATGCTGTTATTGTGGTATGTTCAATGTAAGAGTTAAAGGACAGGTCCTGATCGAATATAACACCTAGGTTTTTTACTGTGGTGCTGGAGACCAAGGAAAAAACATCTAAGGAAATGATATGGTCTGTGAGTGAGGACTTCAAGTGTCTGGGGCCAACTACAATCACCTCAGTTTTATCTGAGTTCAATAGCAGGAAGTTAGTTGTCATCCAGGTTTTTACATCTTTGAAACAGGCCTGAAGTTAAGCTACAAAGCCTCTGCACCCCGGTCTCAACCGGCTCACAGCGGGTTTTCCAGCCATTGCTCCGGTATTCTGAAGTGAGCTCAGAGTATTTGGCCCTTTTTCGCTCGTTTGACTCGTCGATCCGGTCCTCCTAGGAGACAGTCAGTTCCTGTAGCACCACTTGCTTCGTCGACTCCGATGTTATAACTATGTCTGGGCAGAGTGAAGTGGTAGCTATTTTGGCTGGGAACTTGAGTTAGCTTCCCACGTCAACTTGGAGCTGCCAGTCACGAGCAGTGGCGAGGAGCCCTCCTTGGGAGTTGGACTAGTGGTTTGCCCTCTGCCCCGCTCTAATGAAGGCGATTGACTGCTTCGGGGGGAACGAGGTCTTGCTGTTCTGTATTGCTGTGCAGATGGAATCCGCCAAGGATTTTAAAACTTGGTCATTGTGCCAGCGATACCGCCTCTCTCCTAACGCCTTTGGGCAGCAGCTCAGAATGAGCTTGCAAGGTTCTGCATGCTCCCACCTTGTCCATGCCCCTTGCCTGGACATGCAGGCCATTTTGCTGAAGCGTTTTTCCTCCACCTCTGCGCGGAGCTCATCTTGGACCAGTTGGCGTTTCTCCTTTCCCTGGGCTTGGTCGTAGCGTGGCTTGGGGAAGCTACCAAGCCCTGCCCTTCCCGTTGCCACTGTTCCAACCAGGATGTTGTGCCTCAGCCGTGCTTCCGCTCTGCTTACAGCTTCATGGGCCTGCCACTTCCTCCCGGTCTTAACAAGGATCCCTGCCGAGGCCATCTTGACATCTGCAGAGTCCCTGTACATCATCACCTCTCTGGAGAGGGTGACTTTGACCTCTTCTGTAAGTCCGCTGAAAGAGAGGTGCAGCTTGGTGGGATGTCCATACAAGGCAATGCTGCTCAAGGACTGAAGGGAGCCCCAGCCATCTTCTGAGAAACTGGCTGATGGTCGTCTCTCGTGCCTCTACTGTTGTCACTAGTACCTCGTACACTAACAGGGGTATCCTAGGCAGGACTCTGTGCTGGTACATCCAGGCTTTGAACTTACCTGGTAGACCAGATTTATCAGTGGCTGCAAGCCAAGATGACAGGTCGCTGTTGGTCTGCCGTAATGCTGCAGCGTCCTTCAGGGAGCTGTCTAAGGTTTTACCCAGGCTCTTGACAGTTTTTTTCGTCACTTTTGGGATCTTGGTGCTTCCCAGAGTGAAGCGGAACTGATCAGCCACTGAAGGAGCCACCTGCACCCAGGAACAGATGTCACTGTTAAGTCGTCCATAAAGGCTCTTACGGGGGGCTACCAGGTCCCAGATCTCTATTTGGGCCCTCTGCATTCCACCTCGGGTGACTTAACAAGCATGTTCATGGCCAAGGAGAAAAGCGACGCCGAGATTGTGAAGCTGGTGATTAAGCCCTTCTCCAGGCGGTCCCAGGCAGATGTAACTTGACCCGAGGAGACTCTTGCACTGAAGTCGTTATAATAGTCCATAATGAGGTTGCAGATCTTCTCAGGAACGGGTCTCCTCTGCTTTCCCTTGCAACCTGGATCAGCTGTGACGCCACTCCTGTATACTCCAGGCACCCGGGCACTCCTGGGACTCCCCCTTTCTGGACAGAGTATCGATGTAGGCGGTCTTCAATAGGAAATCAGTCAGTCGTTGGGATATGATCTTAAAGAAAATCTTGCTCTCAATGCTGAGCAGTGAGATTATCCCAAACTGCTCAATGCTGTTCGAGTTCTCCTCTTTTGGGATCCAGACGCCGACCAGACACAGGCGCTTGAGGAGCCATGGACACTGCTTGTAGACCTTGTAGGGAACCCCACTTGGGCCGGGAGCTGAACTAGCAGCTTTAACAGCTACTTTTACTTTGGACAGGGTGGGCTCAGCACTGTTGAATTGGAACACTGGTTCTGGAGGTGACACCAGTGCCTTGCAGAAATGGCAGAAATAATTCAATGTCAGTGAATGCAATTAAAGTAATCCTAATTTTCACAGTAGCTTCTCAATGTAAAGGCAGCTCATATACCTCTAGTTCAAAGCCACTTGTAATTATAACCATAAGCAAATCAACAACATGATATTTTCTATACAGCCACTACATGATAATGAGAGCATAGTATATTTGAAATGCACAATAAAATATACAGCTGTCCATTTCATCACATGAAAACCATGTAAATCAGCATTTAAGCAGCATTATAGCTTCACTGCACCTGCTTGAAGGCTCACAGCCACTAGCAGGTGCTGCATCCAGACTTCTGCACACAATGAAAATCTGTGAACTAACAGAAATAGAGGAGCTATACATCTATAAAAAAAACCCACTGAGAAGCCACATGAAGTCAAATGTAGCCAAAAATGATTTGTAAGCCTACCTAACCAACACCACAGCACCGTTTGCTACAGTCACCTAGCAGATCATCAAAAACGCACATTACCGAGTTGATAAACAGCTTCGTGGTACAGATTATCCTGATTGCCATGGTCTTGGTAATTCAACCCTGGATTAATCAAAAATCCAGGAACTTGTCGATCAAGCTTTGTGGTGCAGGCCCCAGGTAACTAAATCCAGATGCACAACATGCCCTGAATATCAGTTTTCCATTGGCTAATGTTAACTAAAAGCACAAAATGAAGAGATACAAAGTTCACTTACCCCACACATGAAGTGCAGTGAGCAGAAGCTGCATCACAGATGGAGAACGAGCTAGTCAGCAATCGTTTGAATGCACAAAGTGTTAGGCAGGCAGTGCCCGAGGTTTTGAGCGGACCCAGGAATTACAACACAGAGAAACGATCAGCTAGATCAAGCAGGCGGTTTATTAAACCAACAGGAGAAAAATCACAGAAGCACGACAAAACAGTATGGAACACAAAACCAGACGAAAACAGAAAATCACTGCACCGTGGCGAGCAGGCAGGAAACAACGCAGTACAAACAGGACGGAAACAAGAATAACCAGAAGAGCTCACCAAAACACGGGAGATACGAGAACAGAAAATCACGCGGAACGGGAAAACGACACAGAATCGAGGGAACGGGCACGAGAACACAGAGAATGACGGCGGGAGAGTAAGGCGAAAAGCACAAACAATCTGGCATGGGAGTGAGGCCAAAGCACGTCATAAGAGCAGGAGCAATCGCGTGCCGATGAGAATCAGGTTCGCTGATTGCTCCCAATCAGCCTGGCCGCACCTCCACTGCCAACCAGAGGAAGGGGAGAAAAAAACAAAACATACACCAAAACAACTCAAAACACACTCATGACACAGAGGACATGTGACATGTTCATATTTGGTTGCAAATGAAGTTGACGTGTGTTGGACAAAGACTTAACGATAGTTAATGATCGTGCAGGAAGGTCACGTCCGCTCATGTGTGATGCATTCAGGTGATGTGGGAATTCCTATACAGTGTTAGAAGAACGTGAAAGTCATTAGACATTAGTTTTAATCACTTTAGCATTAGTTTTTTCCATCATATTCACTCTTATTTGATGTGGTTACATCAACCATTTCAATAAAAACTGCTCAGCATGTGTTTATGTATGTAGGTATGATTCTATTTTATTATGTATGCATTTATTATATCATGCTATTTATGATTTTATTTATTTTCATGTCATTCTTGAATGTTGTGTCATCTTCATAATGAAAGCTATAGCACAGCGCCGCCAAAATGCAGAGCTGTAGCACCGTAAGCTGTTCTTACGAACAGTCTGTTGGCTTCAAAACCACAATAAAACCCATAGACAACCAAACACAACCTTTACACAACCAATATACAATTACATATAAAATGAATAATCCATTCACCACCTATTTAGAAATAATACACAACCCATAAATAATCATTACATAACCCACAAACAACCATTTCATTACCTTTAGACAACCAATACACCTCCAATATACCACAGGGTAATAAACCACCTGCGGGTGACATGCTGGTGAATCCCTCAGCACATAGATATAGTTAATAGATTGCGATTTGGGCGAGATATGACCATTTTTAGTTTGCTCCAATTCAATGTCTATGGGGAAAAATCATATGAAAAAACAAATATCTTGTAAACCATTTTTGCATTAATGTGAGGGAGTCATAGCACGCGATTCCCGACAGAGCCGGTTAAAACGAGCCCTCTCACACAGCGTTCGTCAGAACTAGTTACATACCAAACTTTTGGACTGTTTGAATAACAATAATATTAAACACACAGGATAAGAGGCAGACCCACAATAAGTAGCCAGGAGTCAAACCTACAATCTGTCAGGGGTGTTATCAATTGTGCGACTAGCCCTGTATGGAAAATGGAGGCCTGTTTTTTTTGTGTTTGTTAAAATGTGGTGTGTGTTAGCTCATGTACATAGTCTCTTCACAAACTCCATCAGGTCCTGTCAGCATGAAGTGTAGCTCAGATGGTAGAGCATCAGACTTTTAATCTGAGAGTATTAGAGGAATAAGTCTAAGAGGAATAATGACTTTATTCAACAATGTCTGCATGCATTCACTTATGTGCCACATACATGTGCAATTTACCTTAAGGAATCTGTTAAGTCACCTCCATCCCCAGCAAAGTAGCACACCCAACGTGGGGCTCGAAACCAGGTCGAACTCAGGCTCGGAAGCACAGATGGATTCAATTAAATTTACTCTGATTGACACTGCTATGAACTAACTGGACTGAGAATGAGACCACTGCTCCGAGCGGCTGCATCAAAAATGGAGGTGGAGAACATGGTCCAATCTGATTTAATGTCCCTCGGGAGCTGGTCGAAGTTCTCCTGGCGGTGGGAGTTGAAGACCTCCCTGACGGTGGGTTCCACCAGACATTCCCAGTGGTCCCTTACTGTACGTTTAGGTCTGTATCTTGGGGTCTTGTTCAAGAGTGAGGGGATGATGGAGCGTGAGATAGACAGGCGGACCGGTGCGGCAGCCACAATAATGTGGTCCGTCGTGGTGGAGAAGGACCGCCAGCAAATCATCTTTGTTTATATGTTTCTTTTCTTTCTTTCTCTCTCTCCATCTGTTGGTGTATTGACAGACTGGAGGACTGTTCTTTTTTGTCTTGTGTTTTGTCATTTATTTGCTTATTATATGTTTTTAGTTGTTAGTAGTTAGTCAATAAATACATACATACGTATCTTTAAACAGTTTCCTTGTTTTTTTTGTGTGCAGACATGATCCATTGAATCTAAAAGAGCCAGCCTTCGGAGGAAGTACAATGTTTGGGTATTTCCAAACATTTGGAATACAAGATTTCTGAGTAAGGTAAAAGAACTGAGGGTGAAAAAGGGTAACTAACCCCCTTGTGTGGGCATGACACTGTTCACCGCTTGATTTGAGGGAGCGTGTGGAAGAAGGGGACCATGAGCAGTTTCCATAGTGTAGTGTAGTGGTTATGAGGTGGTGTGTGGGCTTAATGTGCTCGGGCTTCTTCGACAACTGGCAGCCTTTCTGGGGAAAACCTGGTCTCACGAGAAGGGATGGCATCCATCCGAATTTAGAAGGAGCGTCTCTTTTATCCAGAAAATTTGAGGACTTTTCTTAGATCGCCCCCAACCTGACTTCCCAGAGGTGAGATCAGATTGCAGAGCTGTAGTCTTACACACTTCTCTGCGCCTCTAGGACAGTCACCCACCCAGAATCCTATAGAGACTGTGTCTGTCCCCCGACCACCCACATGATCATAAATATAAATCAAGCAGGCGTGGGAACCACAATAATCTAATACAAATAAAAAACACCAACACAAATCCACTTAAACAGAAAACAATTAAATGTGGTCTCTCAATATACTCAATATTCAATCGCTGTCATCCAAAGCACTATTAATTAATGAACTTATATACAACCTGGAACTTAGCATGTGTTTTCTCACAGAAACCTGGTTACGCCTGGAATCCATGCCACCCAGCCATATGAACACACACATTCCTTGTAACTCTGGCCGTGGAGGAGGTGTTGCAGCTATTTATGACTCTGCTCTGAAAAAATTAACCCCCATGCTAAACCTAGATACAGCTCCTTTGAAAGCTTAGTCCTCAATCTGTCACATCCAGTGTGGAATACCCAACAACCACTGCTGAGGGTTTAGGGCAGAGGGTGTCGCAATGTGCGGACTGTAAAGTCCATCGAGACAATTGTAAATTGTGATGTTGGGCAATACAAATAAATTGAATTGTATTGAATTGAATTGAACCACTAGCAATTGTTATAGTGTACCGTCCACCAGGCCCATACTCAGAATTCTTAAATGACTTTCCAGAATTCTTTACAAATATAATCCTCAGCACTGACAAAATACTTATAGTCTGCGACTTTAATATCCATGTTGACATTGAGAGTGACAGTCTAAGCACAGCATCGTTTGAATTTGAGTTGCTAGACTTCCAGCCAGTTAGAAAAACAATATTCACAAGATGCCAAGATGACAGTCAAGTGACTAAAATTTAAGGAAGCTATTCACCCCGTGATTAACTCAATTCAGCTGCACCACACAGTCGAGGGGTCCGATTCAAACTCCAACCCCTCGCTAATCGATAGTCTGGTCGACGATACTGCAGACTCAATGCATGCTATCCTAGACTATATTGCTCCACTAAAAGAAAAACTACTAAAACCACAGAGATTGGCGCCATGGTACAACTCAGAGACACACAAATTGAAACAAATATCGCACCGACTAGAGCAAAAATGGCACTCCACACAGTTAGATGAGCACCGTGCGACATGGAAAGACAGCCTCAGGGTATACAAAAAGGCTCAGAGGGTGTAGACATGTGTGACTGTAAAGTCCATCGAGACAATTGTAAATTGTGATGTTGGGCTATAGAAATAAATTAAATTGAATTGAATTGAATTGAATTGAATGACTTTCGCCTTACACATGAAAGGTCCCCAGTTTGAAACTGAGTGGGAACATCTTTAGGGCACATTGGCCCTGAGACATAAAGGGTTAATAAAGCCACAGCAGTTTGTCCAAAAACTGACAGACTGTGTTACTGACAATGTTACTGACAGTGAACATAACCAAAGCAGTTAAAACCCTGAAATGGACCCACCACCCATGTCTTGCACACACAATTAACCTGATTATAAGAGATGCTATGAAGGTGATGAAGCCTGGTGTGGACAAAGTCAAGGCAATAGTGGAATTTTTCCACAGGAGCACAACAGCCACACACAGGCTCAAATCAATACAACAACAGATGGACATGCCTGAGCTGAAGCTCAAACAAGATTGTGCGACAAGGTGGAACTCCACCTTTCATATGCTAAAACGGATTCTGGAGTCCAAGGATGCAGTCATCTCTAACCTGGCTGTTATCAATGCACTGGTCGATCCTCTGAGCCAAGAGGAATGGGAGGTACTGCAGGAGGCATGCACTGTACTGGAGTCAGAATCAGAATCTTTTATTTGTCATTATGCTAGGCACAACGAAATTCTGAGTCATTTGAGCAGACTGCGGAGATCAGTGCAGACAGGGGCAGTATCCAAATGTTATCAAGTTATTATTATTATTATTATTATTATTATTATTATTATTATTACTGGAATAAAAAGTGGATTAGACAGGACAAGAAACAATTATATACACCTCCAAATAAAGCAAAGCATAACACTAAGTTTACTCTTTTTCAGCTATGTTACAGCCTCCAAAATGTGAATCCTGTGCAGGGGTCTGCAGAGAGTGACAGCTGAGAACCAGACCAGAGTAACCACAGCAAATGTGAAAGAGCTAGTGGATGCTCTCTGTGCATCCATGGGACAGAAAGTACCATAGAATGGAATATAACACTGTTCTGTCAGAAACCACCATTCTTGCTTCAAGATTCAAGAAGCTGGGCTTTAATGACACTAAAGCAGTCAATGACGCTATTCAGAGAATAACTGCAGCAGCAGCAAGGTTCAGCCAAACAACTCCACTCCCAGGGGGCCAAGAGGGAGCAGAGGATGAGCAAGAGCAATAGAGAGGTTCTTTGACGAGAGAGACACTACAAGATGCAATGCACATGCAGTACTGGAAATCTGGAGATCCAACCTTGAGGCGCCCCTTTTCCAGAGAAGTGCAGATCCACAAAGCTGGTGGGAAAACAAAGCTTCAGTTTACCCATGCCTCACACGTGTGATGACACAGAGACTGTGCATTGTTGCAACGTCAGTCCCTCTGAGAGAATCTTCTCCAAAACAGGGCAGATAATTACTGACAGAAGAAACCGAATCAGTCCCTCAAAGCTGAGGCACTTGGTGTTTCTCAATTCCAATCTTCAGTAAAGACAAGTTATTTGGATACTGATCTTTTTCTTTTTGTTTTATATATTTTAATTTATATCTTTTTGTGTGTTTTTCAGGGATTCTGTGTTGTTTCACTTTGTTTTTTGTTTTTTTTACTTTGTATAAAAAAGGCTAAAAGTCTTAATTTTATTAAAAGTTGAATTGTAAATAGTTAAAAGTTTGTTCTTGTATTTTATAGTTTATTTATTGTAGCACTAAAGAGTAAATATTTATATTTTGTTTTGTTGCGTGTTTTTCAGGGATTCTGTGTTGTTTCACTTTAAATGTGTTGAGTAGAAAAAAGCTAAATTTGTTTTTGTATTTTATAAATAGATATAAAGATATAAGATATAAAGACCTGGATGACAACCAACTTCCTGCTATTGAACTCAGACAAAACTGAGGTAATTGTAGTTGGCCCCAAACACCTGAGATCCTCATTCACAGACCACATCATTTCCATAGATGGTTTTGCCTTGGCCTCCACCACCACAGTAAAAAAACCTAGTATTCGATCAGGACCTGTCCTTTAACTCTTACATTAAACATACCACAAAAACAGCATTCTTCCATCTACAGAATATCTCCAATCAGGCACTTCCTACTGTGTGTGACCTACTGACGTGAGACCATAATCTACTGAACCACCTCCTCATCTTCTTCATCACCAAAGTTTCTCCAGCTGACATCTCCCCCCGGACAGACACAGATATGGACTAATAACACTGTTGGACTCTTAAACAGCCTTACATGGACCTTTTATTATTATAATTTTGTTATTAGCCTTCACAATCTGATCTGTGAAATGCTTCTCATTGTTCATCATTTGTTTATTGTCTGTGCATGCAACACCTATTGCAGGTCTGTCCCTGTGGTCCTCCCTGAGGTTTCTGCCTCTTTTTCCCCTGTTATAAGGGTTTTTTGGGCAGTTTTTCCTCACCCTGACTGAGGGTTTAGGACAGAGGGTGTAGCAATGTGCGGACTGTAAAGTCCACCGAGATAATTGTAAATTGTGATGTTGGGCTATACAAATAAATGAATTGAAAATTGAATCCCCAGCAAACCGGCCCGGTACGGCCTCAAGGTCTGGGTGGCCTGTGACTTGAAGACGTCCTATGCATTCAAAATGCACCGAGGCTCACAAGAAGCCATACATGATCCTCCAGTACAACAGATGCAAAGGCAGCGTCGACAAGGTATGTGCCATTATTCATCACACACATACTTAGTTATTCCTGAATTTAATTTGCTTGTCTGTGATATATTTGGTGTGTTTATCATTCAGCATTTCTTGCATTTATGTAATGAGTCATATTTGAGTGTGATGGGGAGTAACAGACATCAAATTCATTCCTTTGTTTTGGCTTGTTTACAGTGTATTGGTGCGTACAGCGTTCAAAGGAGAACTTGCTGGTGGCCAATGACACTGTTTTTCAACATGATGAACATGTCTGCATATAATGCATACATCTTGTGGATGGAAATCCAGGCTGGAAGGGGGATCTGCTCTACAAGCGCTGCTTCTTCTTAGAGGAGCTTGGAACAGCTCTCGAGACGCCACACCCGCTTGCGTTGCAAACCCATTTCCTGTCCTGATCCCATTGAGAGTGGCCAGAGAAGCAGCCACCACAGCGGCTGAAGGAGGAGAAGAGGCCCAGACCACAGCCAACTACAAACGCCGTTGGTGTGTGCATTGTGTTGGACCGGTCAGGAAGAGGAGAAGGGCCTCTGTCACCTGTGACAAGTGTGGGCAGTACATCTGTAAAGCCCATACAATTTTGTGCTGCATGTCCTGATCAGGAAATTGAACGTTAAAATTTGCAGAGGCAACATCATGAAGTTGTAGTGGTTCAGTGGTTGTTATGGAGACGAACGCGCACACACACACACACACACACTTATCTCCCATTGCCTTTGAGTATTTTGCTTACAATGTATTTCAGTGGAAGTCTATGGGAGCCGTGCTGTGCTGCTGTGTAATCTGATATTACCAAAAAAAATAAAAAGCATTCAAATCAAGTATGTTACTAATCAATGACACATTCAGTATTTTGAAAATATCACCTTTTTTGTGTGTTTTTTTTAGCCATGTTTTACCATAGGACCCTATATACTGGCATTTAAGGGGTTAAAAGTCTGAAATAAATTGAATATTTGGTATGTATCATCAGAGGACAAGTAGAATAGAAGATTCATGCAAAAAAAAACTGTAAAAAAAAATATCAATGTATACTATTTTTAGAGTGTTTTTTCCGTGGACACTTTTGTCCACGTTTGGTAAGAACGTACCTAAAATTTTATCAGGCAAAAACTGTTGTAACAGGTTATTTGCAAGTACAATTTAAAACTTGCATATCTGTTACTAGTTACATGTGTTACATGTGTTTTTCTTGTATTTAATGCAATAATTTTATGTTCAGTTAAATGTAATATAAGCATTTATGCATGTTGCTTAACAATTTTGGAAGTGAAGAAGTTAACTGAACTGAAGAACTGGAAGTGAAGAAGTTAACTGAGTTTGGTAACTCTGTAACTTTGATTTACAACACATGCCCTACCATCTTGTTAACATCTCCTCCCACATTCCCCGCTCTACCTTGCCTTTGTTGGTGTCATGACCTCTTGGACACTTTCACACTTCTTTTCACAGCAGGGATACTTGTTGGTGAAGGAGCTGTCAAGAATATCTCAAGCAAATTTTCTTTTTAAGCTTTTATTTTCTGTAGTTATCAGTCACAATTAACAGTCACAAAATTAAAATGCTGTGCATGTATACTGCTCAAAACAATTAAAGGAACACTTTTTGATCAGAGTATAGCAACCCGTCAGTCAAACGTCTGGGATATTGATCTGGTTAGTTAAGTAGCAGAGGGGGTTGTTTATCTGTTTCTGCTGCTTTGTTGTTATTGAAATCAACAACAGGTGCATCAGAGCGGCAACAATGAGACGGCCCCCAAACAGGAATGGTTTTCCAGGTTGAGGCCACTGATACTTTTCTTCCCTCCTCATCTCTTTTGGCTGATTGCCAGACTGCCAGATTGTTTGTGCATTTTTGCCTTACTCTCCCACCATCGTATTACTAGCTTCGTCGTGTCTCTCCTCGTCACCGTTTCTCGTTTCCGCTTAGCGCGCGTTCTTTGTTTTCTTGTTACCCTCCAGTTTAGGTGGAGCGATTTTCGTTTCTCGTTTTCTCCCTGGTGTTGTGGCTGCGCTTTTTGTTCTTCGTTCTATCTTCCCTGCCCGCTCGCCACGGCTTAGTTTCGGCTGATTTTGCGTTCGTTTTTCCCGAGTGTTTTGTTATCCATACCCTGTTTGTGCAAAGAATAAACCTTTTGTTGCTTAACCTGTGTTCGCTTGTGAATTGCCCTGCATTTTGGATCCACGCCAAAACCTCGGGCTACGGCCCCCTTGACAGTACAATCTGGCCAACATGGATCCAGCGGGTAATCCACAAGGGGAATAGGAATCCCCGGTTCACTCTGCTTTGCGTAAACAGGGAGCCTGGCTCAGCCACCACGATCAGGTGTTGACGAGCCTCCTGTCGACTACACAACAGCTGTCTACACAGGTAAGCCAGCTGGCCTCCCAGATATCGTCCCTGGTTACGGCCCGGGACGCCCCTGCGACGCCAGCCCCGGCTTCGCCGCTTGCCTCAGTCCCGGCAGTAATCAGCGCTGCCAGGGAATTCCCCGTCACCAGCCCCGAACCTTACGCCGGGGAGTTTAGTAAGTGTCGCGGCTTTCTGTTTCAGTGCCGCCTAGTGTTCTCTCAAAGATCTCTGATTTACTCCACAGATCAATCCCGGATCTACTTCATTATAGGTCTGCTCCGAGGCAAGGCACTAACCTGGGCAGAGGCTCTGAGTAGCCGGCAGGACTTCGATTCCCTTTCTTACAAGGCTTTCACCCAGTTGTTTTGTGCCGTTTTTGACCACCCCCGATCACCGTGGCAATGCCTCTGCTCGGCTGCTCGATCTCCAGTAGGGGTCTCAGTCGGTCGCGGACTACACTCCCGTGTTCCGAACCCTGGCCAACGACGCTCACTGGAACGAGGAGGCCCTGATGGCAGCGTTCGTCAGGGGGCTGGATGGGAGTGTTCGGGACGAGCTGGCGACCCGGGATTCGCCGACGGACTTCGAGGCGCTCGTCTCGCTGGCCATCCGCCTGGATAATCGGCTGCGAGAGCGGCGCCGAGAGGGTTGTTGGCCGCGTTCCGAGGGAGCCGTTCTTCCCCCGAGTCATCGCCGAGCCAGTCATCTGTTCCTCTCCCCTTAACTGGGGAGGAGCCGATGCAACTCGGCCGAGCACGTCTCACCAGGGCGCAGAGAGAGCATCGGCTTCGCTCGGGTGCCTGCCTGTACTGCGGGGAGTCCACTCATCGCCTCGCACAGTGTCCCATTCGGCCAAAAGAGAGAGCCCGGCAGTAGAAGTGGGCAAACTGTCGGGCCGTCCAATCACTCCATCGCCCACACGTGCTCGTCTGGAGGTTCCAGCCACCGTTAGCTGTGCCGGCGTGTCACAGCCTCTCTGCGCTCTGGTGGATTCCGGGGCCGAGGACAACTTTATGGATGCGGGGTTTGCGGCGGAGGCAGGTATTCCTCTTGTCCCCCTGGAACGGACCCTAAACGTCAACGCACTGGATGGTAAGCGTCTCTCATCAGTGTCTCACCAATCCGTCCCCGTGCTGTTGATCGTGTCTGGTAACCATCGCGAGGTACTTCAGTTCAGGGTTCTGTCTTCCCCGTCTGCTCAGGTGGTGTTGGGGTACCCGTGGCTTCGTAGCCACAACCCTCACGTCGACTGGGGGGCTGGGAAGATCCTGGGGTGGAGCCCGTCATGTTCCGCGTCCTGCCTGCGTTCCGCTGTTCCGCCTCCGGCGGAGCGTCCCACTCCTGCTAACGTGCCCTCTCCGGACCTAGCGTCGGTTCCCCCAGTGTACCACGACCTCGCCGAGGTCTTTAGCAAGGACAGGGCCCGGTCGCTGGCCGCCTCATAGACCGTACGACTGCGCCATTGACCTCCTGCCGGGCGCTCCTCTTCCGTCGAGTCGTCTACATAGCCTGTCCAAGCCCGAGCGGGAGGCCATGGAGACGTACATCTCCGAATCCCTCTCCACGGGTCTCATCCGCCCGTCGTCTTCTCCACTGGGCGCTGGCTTCTTCTTTGTGGAGAAGAAGGACAAAACCCTCTGTCCGTGTATCGACTTCAGAGCCCTGAACAGCATCACTGTCAAAAATAAGTATCCTCTGCCATTACTCACCTCGGCGTTCGAACCTCTCCAGGGCGCCACCATCTTTTCCAAACTCGACCTCCGCAACGCTTACCATCTGGTGCGTATCCGCGAGGGGGACGAGTGGAAGACTGCGTTCAACACCCCGCTCTGACACTTCGAGTATCTAGTCATGCCGTTCGGGTTCACTAACGCCCCCGCAACGTTTCAGGCTCTTGTAAATGACGTTCTCCGTGATTTCCTCGACCGGTTTGTGTTCGTCTATCTCGACGATATCTTGATTTTTTCCCAGAGCCCTGAGGAGCACGTTAACCATGTTCGCCTCGTCCTCCAGAGGCTCCTCGAGAACCGCCTGTACGTCAAGGCCGAGAAGTGCGACTTCCACCAGTCCTCTGTGCAGTTCTTGGGCCACATCATTGCCGAGGGACAAATCAGACCGGACCCTCTCAAGATCAAGGCGGTGACAGAGTGGCCCACTCCTTCCAATAGGAAGCAGCTCCAGAGGTTCCTGGGATTCGCGAACTTTTACCGGCGTTTTATCCGGAACTTTAGCGGGGTGGTTACGCCTCTCACACGCCTGACTTCATCCAAGGTACCCTTCTCCTGGTCTTCAGACGCCCAGGGAGCCTTTAATTCTCTCAAGCGCCTGTTCACCACAGCGCCTGTACTCGTCCAACCTAACCCAGCCCTGCAGTTCGTGGTAGAGGTGGACGCCTCTGACTCGGGGGTGGGAGCGGTCCTTTCCCAGCGGCCGGCCCCGGACAAGGCCCTCCACCCGTGCGCCTTCTTTTCCCGCAAACTTTCTCCGGCAGAACGGAACTACGACGTGGGGAACCGGGAACTCCTGGCGGTGAAGATGGCTCTTGAGGAGTGGCGGCACTGGCTGGAGGGGGCGGAGCAGCCGTTCGTGGTTTGGACCGATCATAAGAACCTTTCCTACATCCAGTCGGCGAGGAGGCTCAACTCCCGGCAAGCCAGGTGGGCGTTGTTTTTTGGCCGATTCAAATTCGCCCTTACTTACAGGCCAGGGTCCCGGAACACCAAGCCTGACGCTCTGTCCCGACAATTCTCGGGAGTGGAGCCGGAGGCAGGGGAGGACCCCGTTACCATCCTTCCGCCGGACCGGGTCGTTGCAGCAGCTACCTGGGAGGTGGAGGAGGTGGTGCGTAACGCCTGGCAGGCGGAGCCTGATCCGGGCGGCGGACCCCCACACGCTCTCTACGTTCCGGCCGGGGTACGCTCCCAAGTGCTACAGTGGGGCCACTCCTCCAGGGTGGCCTGCCATCCGGGCTCCTCACGCACCCTGTCATTCCTCCATCGGCGGTTTTGGTGGCCATCCATGGATAAGGACGTTCGGGAGTTCGTCGCCCGCCTGCACCGTGTGCGCCAGGGGAAAGGCTTCCCATCAGGCACCTTCCGGCCTCCTTCAACCGCTCCCTGTGGCTCATCGACCCTGGTCCCATATAGCCGTGGACTTTGTTACTGGGCTGCCCAAGTCGAGAGGTAAGGACACGGTGCTCACTATTGTGGATCGTTTCTCCAAATCGGTCCACTTTGTGGCGTTGTCTGGGTTACCCTCGTCTACAGAAACGGCCGAGCTCCTGGTCACTCAGGTTTTCCGCATCCATGGGATTCCTGTCGACATTGTCTCGGACAGGGGCCCGCAGTTTGTGTCCCGGGTCTGGAGGGCCTTTTGATCGGCGTTGGGTGCTTGCGTTAGTCTCTCCTAGGTTACCATCCCCAGACCAACGGGCAGACCGAGAGGGCTAACCAGGACCTTGAGGCCGCCCTGCGTTGCGTGGCAGCCCAGAATCCCGCCGACTGGACTGAACATCTGCCGTGGGTAGAGTACGCCCACAATTCCATGACGTCCTCCGCCACTGGCCTCTCCCCCTTCGAGGTCGCCTTGGGATACCAGCCGCCACTCTTCCCCGAGCAGGAAAGAGACATCGCCGTTCCGTCTGTGCAGGAGTATGTTCGCCGCTGCCGCCGGGTTTGGAGGGACGCACGGGCTGCCCTGCTGCGGACGGCCGATGCCAACAAGCGGGTGGCGGACAGGCGTCGCACCCCAGCGCCCTCTTACCGGGTGGGGGATCAGGTATGGCTGTCGGCTAGAAATATTCCCCTCAGGGTGTCTTCCCGCAAGCTGGCTCCCAGGTTCATTGGTCCATTCCCGGTGGAAAGACTCATCTCGCCCACGGCTGTCCGGTTGACTCTCCCTTCGTCCATGCACATTCACCCCACGTTCCATGTGTCTCAGTTGAAACCTGTGGTTTCCAGCCAGCTGTGCCCGCCAACCGACGCCCCGCCACCCCCCCGGATCCTCGACGACCATCCGGCCCTTCACGGTGCGACGCCTGGTGGACGTCAGGCGCCGGGGACGGGGCCTTCAGTACCTTGTGGACTGGGAGGGGTATGGCCCGGAGGAACGGTCCTGGGTCCCCAGGAGCTTCATATTGGACCCTCAGCTCGTCCAGGACTTCCAGCAGGATTGCTCCTGCTCTTAAGCCGTGCGTTGGCTGCGCCCCACTGCCAGATTGTTTGTGCATTTTTGCCTTACTCTCCCGCCATCGTATTACTAGCTTCGTCGTGTCTCTCCTTGTCACCGTTTTCTCGTTTCCGCTTAGCGCGCGTTCTTTGTTTTCTTGTTACCCTCCAGTTTAGGTGGAGCGATTTTCGTTTCTCGTTTTCTCCCTGCTGTTGTGGCTGCGCTTTTTGTTCTTCATTCTATCTTCCCTGCCCGCTCGCCACGGCGCAGTGGTTTCTAGTTTCGGCTGATTTTGCGTTCGTTTTTTCCCGGGTGTTTTGTTATCCATACCCTGTTTGTGCAAAGAATAAACCTTTTGTTGCTTAACCTGTGTTCGCTTGTGAATTGC
>NW_027615393.1:0-45400 GCF_965212315.1 Lampetra planeri | reverse complement strand
GGGTCAGCAAGGCAGATAGCTGGGATCAGGAACCGGGACGACTGATTGGTCGAAAGTTCAAAGGCCGGCGGGATCGCAAAAGAGCGGGAAATCCTAGGCTCAGGATTGGTCGAGAGACCAAGGCGGTCGGGACGGGGGCGCCTAGCCTTTGATGTGAATAGTTTAAAAGAAAACGCAGGGGCAGTAGGGAACTCTCTTCTTCTGGAGTTTGGACACGGGGTCAGCGACGAAGGAGTCATCGGGCGAGCCGCTAGATTGTCTGCAGGACGATCTGAGCGCCGCAAGGTCACCAAGGACTACAGACGGTATCGTGTTGCGCGCCTTACAACACCTCAGAGCGGAGGGTAGGATCCGTAGGAGAGGGTTAGTTCGGGGTAAGGACGAGTAGGAAAGCGGTTTAGCAGAGAGCGCAGCATAGAATAGGGCTACACGGCACCAGAGTGTGGGTTAGAAGCGCCTTGCTGTCCCGCACACACACACGGGTGGCTCGGTTGGTTAGCAAGGGCTAATAAAATCTCGAGCGTAGTAACAAAACCGTGTTGTTGGGTGTTTTTGGAACGTGGTATTAGCGTGCACTGCATTCGCGAGTGTGTGGTCGTTGTACGCATAAAGGCCGTGGTCTCTGTACGATTGTGCGGGTACGGAGGTGTGTGCGTTAACGCCCGGGGAGAGCACTTTTGGTGTGTTGGCGTGACTACGCAGCCGTGTGAGAGGAGAATCGTCCTTGTACGATATTTGTGTTGACGTGCACGCGCGAGTGGGGGAGGGGACGAGTCGTCGTGTCGGCGTGTGCCCCGCTTGCGTGCGCTCGTTACTTGCGTAAGCTCTCGGCGTGCGTAATCGGCGTGCCCAAGGTGCGCGATCGTAACGTGGGCGGCCAGCGCGGCGCAGAGCGGCGCAGGAGTGGGTATCGCGTGTGGAGCTGTATGCGTGTGTGCGCGCACGTTCACGACGTGTGTAACACAGGTGCGCGATCCTAACGTGAGTGGTCAGGGTTGGGTGAGTGCCGTGCAGAGCTGTGTGTGGGTGTGCGCGTGCGTGGTTATCCATGCCTGCTACGCGGACCCGCGGTGGAGGGGAACCCTCGGGTGACGGCTCCCACACCCTGGGTGAGGAGCCTAGCGGCGGTTCGCTTAGCAGCGGGGGGGCGATTGATGATGTTAGTCCGGCCGTTAGTATTATCGAGGGAGGGATCTCGGGGGCTAGCGACCCCCACACTCTCACGGATTCAAACCGAGCGTCCTCCAGGCCCGAGGTTATTATAGAAGCGGCGTACTGAATGCGGACGTCGCTGAGATCATCCAGCACTCAGATCTAGTGAGGAAGTTGCCACCATACTCACTGTGTTTATCACGCCTGCCTTTGGGCTCGATTACTCCCGTAACGTTCATACTTACATGCATATAGTTGATACATTATCACGAAGATCACTTCTTTAATGTACGTTACTTATGCAATATACGACAATGCTCACGATATAAATTATAATTCAAAACAAGTGAACAACCAACATTTGGGAGACATTGTTCGGTCAGGGCGAGATATGATGATTGTCGTTTTTCAAAAGTGTTAATGATGAACACTATTTAAAACACACTCGAATGTTTTGCAAGACAAGATGCTTCAACAGACTACTCATATTTAATTCCAACGAAATATTTTCTATTTAAGTTTTGCCTCGCGCGCTCGCGATTCCTCCTCTCGCGCTATGGTGAGGACTGCGCGCCATGCCAACCGTCCCTTGTCACCGAACTTTTAACTGGACGTTTTAATCGAACTTTGAAATTAATAAATATATGGATTTTCAGATGGACAACAAACTGAAGAAAATTACTCAAAATTAACCGACATTAAATAGAAAGTTTAACATGTTACGTGGCAAGAGGTGAGTAGCTCACGCACTGCAGAAGGGTCGCGCGCCTTGAACAAGATCGAGGCACGGTGCACAATTATCACCACTCAAATTCAACTCAAGTGACTCCGCAGTCGAATGTTTAAAGAAAATATATAATCTTACGTTTAATGCACCGACAGAGTTGATATTCTAGGAGCGCAGGATGGTTCATGCGATGAGTTGTTTTTACTGCAATAAGTAACACGTATTTACTGCACTAAGTAACACGAATGAGTAATCATTGGAAAGATGTTATTAACCATGTAAAAATATTTAACGACACATATTTGTACCATCTTATTTGACAGGTAATATTATACTTTACCGAGTGTTGACATCCCCAGCGTTTACCAGTACTTTTATGCTTACTATCAGCTAACACTGGCCACAACCCTGAGCTGATGTGCTCATTTGTTCCCTTTTAGCCCCGACACCCCACGCCACTCCCCGGCAACCACATTCAGATAAGGCCCCCCCCCTCTGCCCCCCCCTGATTTATTATTTAAATTATTATTTATATTATTTAAATTATGTATTATTATTGTTTTACCTACGTGACTTTACCGAAAAAAACCTAAGAGTATGAATCATTGCAGTCACGAAAGCTTCAAATCTAGAACGAATGCAAGAATCATTCATTCCACGCGCATGTGAAGAGGAGTCGTAGAATGGTTTATGCACTTCTTCATACTGGTAGCAACGAAGTGGACCAGCCTACAATAGATTATATCGTCCGTCCGTCCGTCCGTGTAGCAACATCGCCACCCTATTGCAAACACTTGGCATGACCCTACAAAAACCTTTAGACTCTGTGATACTTTCCTGGCTAAACAAGTGTAACATTCCCTTATAATTCCCTAAGATAGCTTTTAATTAAAACATTTACATTAATGAGGTTTTCCTGGCTAAACACGTGTAACATTCCCTTATAATTCCCTGAGATAGCTTTTAATTAAAACTTTGAAATTAAATAAAAAAACTCACAGCGCCCTAAAGCCTACAGCTAGGCCTAAAGCCTAGAACTGGGCCTCAAAGTCTGACTTCGTATCGTACCCCTGCGTGTGTGCAAGGGAGTTAATGTTTAACAATGTTACATTCCCTGATGCTTTTAAATATAAACATTTAAATTTAAAGCTTTTACATGAATAATAAAAACATTTAAATTAAAAATTAACTCTCGGCGGCCTAAAGCCTACAGCTAGGCCTCAAGCCTCGAACGCCTCAAACTCTCCCTTCGTATTGTTCCCCTGCGTGTGTGCAAGGGAGTTATGTTTAACAATGTTACATTCCCTGATGCTTTTAAATAGAAACATTTAAATTTAAAGCTTTTACATAAATTATAAAAACAGGTAAATTAAAAATTAACTCACGGCGCCCTAAAGCCTACAGCTAGGCCTAAAGCCTAGACCTAGGCCTCACACTCTCCCTTCGTATCGTCCGATTCAGTGTAGCAACATCGCCCCCTACTGCAAACACTTGGCAGGACCCTACAAAAACCTTTAGTCTCAGTGGGGCTTTCCTGGCTAAACAAGTGTAATAATACATTATGTTTATATTCTTTGGTTATTCGTTCCTACCAGCCCACCCCGCAGGGTCCTGTTTTCACCAACGCACAGCAATACTCGTTCCAAGACCAACCCCAGGCACACGTCCCACAGCCCCTTTTAACTCCTCAATCTCCGCTCCCAATACACATCCGCGTCCAGCACGCCTGCTCCGGGTGACGTCACTGCCCTTTAACCCCTGACACCCCCGTCCAGCTCTTTCCCGCGCGTGTGATTGGTGCGTGTTGTCGTGAGAGCGGAGATGTCGTGTTTGCGTGGTGCGTGAGGGTGGCTCGCAGATCCCTTAAAGTGCTTGAACCATTCTCCGACTCCTCTTCATATGTAATCTGACCGCTCAAAAAGAGCGAGTTTTATTCTTTAAAAAACACGATACTTTCTTCCAATAGGCATCCCAATTTATTCTAAACCATGTTCCATGATTGATGCAATGTTGGAATGCTGCTCAAATACCGTTCCTAAATTAGACATAATAAAGGGTAACTGGAATGAGCAGAGCATTTGTTTAATTGCGAGCAATTTGGCACGAGGGCAACTCGACGACGGTGTCCTTATTAATAACAAAACCCCTGTGTACGACTGTCCGAGCTCTTTGCAAGCAAGTGGGTGGCTCTGAAAAGAGCCGTTGTTGTGGTGGTAGAGGCGGCGGCGCGTTCACTTCTTTGCCTGAGAGGTCTTCTTGGGCAGCAGCACGGCCTGGATGTTGGGCAGCACACCGCCCTGGGCGATAGTCACGCCGCCCATGAGCTTGTTGAGCTCCTCGTCGTTTCGCACGGCGAGCTGCAGGTGTCGGGGGATGATCCTCGTCTTCTTGTTGTCGCGGGCGGCATTGCCAGCCAGCTCGAGGATCTCGGCAGAAAGGTACTCGAGCACGGCGGCCAGGTAGACGGGTGCTCCAGCGCCGACCCGCTGGGCGTAATTGCCCTTGCGGAGCAGCCTGTGAACGCGACCCACGGGGAACTGCAAGCCGGCGCGGGACGAGCGGGACTTTGCCTTGGCGCGAGATTTGCCACCGGTCTTGCCTCGTCCAGACATTGCTAAGAAACCTAGGATGCAAAAAGCAATAGAGACAAAGTACGAACGATTTGTGACGTTAACACGCACCACCGGAGCGTCTTTTATAGCGGAGACGAGGATCGTAGAGCGCGCCGCTGCTGATTGGCTCCTCTCGGTCGAGTCCCGCCCTCTCCTTGAGCCACCAATGAAAAGCCGGGACGCGAGGATTCGATGTTGACTTTAATTATTTTTATCCATATATATTTTTATGCGGACACGTATCTTAGGAATTAAACAATGCGATACACGTACTTAATAGGTTCAAGTTTTAAGCATTATTGAGTTAATTTATGGGCACGTGCTGGCAAGTCAAACTTATAAGCGGATTCCGCAAATATCAATGTATTATTGATTATAATCATCATTTTGAGGGACCTCATTGGTTATAAGAAATCATTGTGATAGCCTTGAGCTCGTGATTGATCGCCCACGTGCCTATACGGTGTATATATATTCCTTTAACCGCCTGTTCGGGCAATGCCTAAAAATATATGTGCGTGAATAATTCAGTCTCTTAGTTTGCAAAATGTGAACTTCTTATCAGCTCGGGATTGAAACAACATCAACCAATATCTTTGGGTTTAATAGTTAATATATTTCACCCAAATAACCCTTTTGTTGTAGATTATGTAAACATGGTTTCACAACGCTTATATACAACACCAACGTGTGATGTTGAAAAATGAGCGGCGGGGTATATAAAATGAACTTCATTGTCGCTTACGCCTGACGACTCGTGAGAGCCGTGACCAGCAAACGAAGGTTTCCGGCACCCGAACTTTGAAGGACACACATGGAAGCTTTTTCATGCGTAAGTGGTGGCTCTGAAAAGAGCCTTTGTGTTGTGCTTTGAGGGCCGAGCTGGGCGTTCAAGCGCGCTCGCCACGAATGCGGCGGGCGAGCTGAATGTCCTTGGGCATGATGGTGACGCGCTTGGCGTGGATGGCGCACAGGTTGGTGTCCTCGAAGAGCGCGACAAGGTACGCTTCGCTGGCCTCCTGCAGAGCCATGACAGCGGAGCTCTGGAAGCGCAGGTCGGTCTTGAAGTCCTGCGCGATCTCCCTGACGAGGCGCTGGAAGGGCAGTTTGCGGATGAGCAGCTCGGTGGACTTCTGGTAGCGGCGGATCTCGCGCAGAGCGACGGTGCCGGGCCTGTAGCGGTGAGGCTTCTTGACGCCGCCCGTGGCCGGAGCGCTCTTTCGGGCCGCCTTGGTGGCGAGTTGCTTGCGTGGGGCCTTGCCGCCCGTGGACTTGCGAGCGGTCTGCTTAGTGCGAGCCATGGCTTGGTGTGGGCAAAGATTCTCACAAGCGGGGAGAAGGCGGCTTATGTAGCCCAGAGCGCGCGCTCACTGGTCAGCGGAGTCGTGACGTGCGAAGACGGGGAGCGTGCTGATTGGTTGGCAGCGTGCAATGATCTCGAGTCGTCAACTCTTCTTAATCAACAAAATGTTCAGTTTGGATCATTTCAGAATGCCGTATCACGATGCAGTAGTACCGTTTGAGCGCCGTCGATGTCTTTAACGGATGTTATTTTCTCAAGCAAACACCTTTCCGAAAACGACTTTACAGTGCTCTGCATGATCTAAATAAAGTGTGAAGAAACTGCACTTCATTGGAAACAGTAATACGTAAAAATGTCGGAAAGAGGTGATCACAGGGATAGATATCTATTCTCTTGGCATTGAGATGATGATCATCAATTATACTGCACGAGTCATCCATGCTAGGCGCTTACTTTTACATATATGTACACGTGCAAAATGTTAGTTCCTGCCCGAAAATACAACCACGAATTAAATATATTGCATTGCAAGGTTTTGGCGCCAAATATCCAATGTAATATCTGAATGGGCTGCAGATGAAATCAATGGACAAACAAGTCCAATAAATGCCTGCTGGTGAATATGATGTGCCATGAATATTGTTATCGCTTTTATTCACGTTGAAACAGGTCAAAATGCGATCGATCTCTCCATTTCAATGAGCGAACAATGTCCCCGCGTGAACCGGGACTTTGTTGGAAGTTTCGTTTTGTACTCCTGCTAGGACTGGTAATAGCAGGTTCGGAGAGGTGGGTGGCTCTGAAAAGAGCCTTTGTAATTAATGGTGGAGTCGAGGCTTCACTTGGAGCTTGTGTACTTGGTGACGGCCTTGGTGCCCTCCGACACGGCGTGCTTGGCCAGCTCGCCGGGGAGCAGCAGTCGCACTGCGGTCTGGATCTCCCGAGAGGTGATGGTGGAGCGTTTGTTGTAGTGCGCCAGGCGGGACGCCTCGGAAGCGATGCGCTCAAAGATGTCGTTGACGAACGAGTTCATGATGCTCATTGCCTTGGACGAGATGCCGGTATCGGGGTGCACCTGCTTCATCACCTTGTAGATGTAAATGGCGTAGCTCTCCTTCCTGCGGTGGCGTCGCTTCTTGCCATCCTTGCGCGTAGCCTTGGTCACAGCCTTCTTGGAGCCCTTCTTGGGAGCAGGAACCTTAGCCGGCCCAGCGCTCTTTGATGCGGGAGGATCGGGCATGTCGACGCGTCGTAGGCAGCTTCGGGTCAGTTCACAACAGACGGGAAGCGAATGTGGATGTCGGTCGCGCGTTGAGCTCCTTTTATAGGAGGCGAGATGCAAATCAGAGGATCGTAGTGCGCGGCGCTGCTGAGTGGCTCTTTTAGTACCATCCCTCTCCATCAGCCTCCAATGAGAAACGCGGACGCGATGTTCACTTTAATATAGTTTTTACTGCAAAAATGACTTGTGAATATAACACAATGTAATGTCCAAACATGTATATTAGTGAATTGCAGCCATGGCCATTGATTTTGTTTTAAAAAGGATGACTAGAAAACCCAATACAGTATATTGTGTTTTGAGTGTGGGTTTTTTTGTTTCTTACGAAGGATTGTTTCACAACTCGTCTAATACGGCACACGGGCGTTTTATGAACGCAATTTGGATAAATACAAGCGCTCGGTGGAGAAAAATAACTTCGCTGTTGTGCTGTACAGGTGGAGATTAGCGTTCCGGCACGCTACGTCAATTAGGACGAGTGTGCTGTAAGATTGTGGCGCCAAATGCTCTACGTAATATCGGAATCGGCTGCAGCTGGAAATTATTCACGCAAAAATACCAGAAATGGGTACTGTATTAATGCGTTCAAGAATTACGCCTTGTTAAATGTGACGTGTCGTGAATATCATGATTTCTTTCATTCATGTGGAAGCAGATGAAGATTCGCCAACTCAACAAGCAAACGTCCACCACGCTCACGAGGAATTGGCGCGCAATAACCCAGGACATGTGCTCCATTTAGAAAGTGTTTGGCAACACTGGCGCAAGCAGTTTCGAAGAGGTGGGTGGCTCTGAAAAGAGCCTTTGGGTTGGCTTAATGTGCGAGAGATGGGCGCTCAGCCTCCGAAGCCGTAGAGAGTGCGGCCCTGGCGCTTGAGGGCGTAGACCACGTCCATGGCGGTGACGGTCTTGCGCTTGGCGTGCTCCGTGTAGGTGACGGCGTCGCGGATGACGTTCTCAAGGAAGACCTTCAGGACGCCGCGGGTCTCCTCGTAGATGAGGCCCGAGATGCGCTTCACACCGCCGCGGCGAGCGAGGCGGCGGATGGCGGGCTTGGTGATGCCCTGGATGTTGTCGCGCAGCACCTTGCGATGGCGTTTTGCGCCTCCCTTGCCGAGCCCCTTACCGCCTTTACCGCGTCCAGACATTGCGACTACTTCTGACAAAGCACGCGAGAGACATGCGCGCTCAGCTTGCAGCAGCAGCCACCTTTATATCCGAAGCGTGGTGACGTCACCGACCACCCCTGCCCTCCGCGATGGCTCCGCCTTAAACCTTCGACATTTAACCTCTGTGACGAAGAAAACCCTCCACCGTCGTCAAAAATACTTCCGTGACATGTACAATATGCGACGTTTTGGGCAATGACCCTTCTTCGAAGCACTCTGTAATGATATTGGCACACCCGCAGCGAACGCGAGAGGAACGCAATCTGTTGCAAGATTGCACGTGGAGTGAATAATCGGTGTAAGGTCTTGTTTTCAAGTGAACAAGATGAACTAACTTTATAATCGTGTGAAGCTAAACGGCTTCCAACACAATAGTTGAGTGAACGTCACCAACTAGTTCTCCCAAAGTAAGAAAGACATTTATTTTAATAGAGAAGTTTAGATGGTGCACCGCAATGTTTACAAAACAAAAACAAAGTGAAAAGGCGAGAACGAGCGAATGAAGGCAAATTGAGTAAAGCTGTCTGGAATCAATACATTTTTAGACTAAATTCCATATTTGGCACCAGTAACATGATGACGGAATGAAGAGGTGCAACACATAATCAAAATTGGAGGTTCGTCAAGAATGCATCGATTTGAATCTGGATTTAGATTAGAATCGCCAGCGAGAATGCTGACGTCGCTGACATTACTCTGCACCCAGTTCGAGTGAGGGAGCTGCCACCCGCCCCGCCTGTGTTTATGATTACTGCTTTCGGGCTCGATTACTCCCATCACATCAATGCTTAAAACACATCGAGTGGGTAAAATGTTATACAGTTAATTTGGCGAATGTACGAAACTTATCCAATCTACACAAATCCTCACGATTGAACTGCACCAAGCGTCGAGCTCCTTGATCAGGGCCGAGTCAAGGCGAGCAACCATCGCCACGCCGTAAATGGGTTTGACTTACAGAATATGGCACGCATTCAACAGCAACGTAATACACTGCCATGTGTTAACGATGAACTAATTGAAGCGCAGCAGCACCTGGTTCACTTTTTTTAACTAAGTGGGTGGCTCTGAAAAGAGCCGTTGAGGTGGAGTGAATCGAGCATCGTCCGATCGGATTCACTTCTTTGGCGCAGTCTTCTTGGGCTTGGCCGCGGCCTTCTTGGGCTTGGCCACCTTGGGTTTGGCGGCCTTGGCCTTGACGGTCTTGGGCTTAGCGACCTTGGGCTTCGCAGCCTTGGGCTTGGCTGGGCTCTTCGCCACCTTCTTGGGCTTAACAGCCGACTTCACCTTTTTGGGGCTCTTGGCCGACTTGGCAGCCGCGGGCTTCTTTGCTTTCTTGGGAGACTTCTTGGGCGCGGTCTTCTTGGCTGCCGCGGGCTTCTTCACCTTCTTGGCTGCCGCGGGCTTTTTAGCTGCGGGCTTTGATGTTGACGACTTGGGCTTCGCCTTTGCGGCAGCCTTTTCCTTGTTGAGTTTGAAAGAGCCAGATGCACCGCTGCCCTTCACTTGCGCCACGGCGTCTTTGGCCACGAGCTTCTTGATGGCCAACTTCACGCGGGCATTGTTCTTCTCTACGTCGTATCCTCCGGCAGCAAGCGACTTTTTGAGCGCAGGAAGAGACACGCCGTTCCTCTCCTTGCTGCTGGCCAGAGCCTTGAGGATGAGCTCGGACACGCTGGGGCCGACCTTCTTGGACTTTGGAGCGGCGCGCTTCTTCTTGGGGCTTTTAGGCGCTGAAGTAGCCGCAGCTGGTGGTTGAGCAGGAGCAGTTTCCGCCATCTCAAAACGTCGCTTTTATCGCCTCGCCTCTTTGAAATCGAAATCAGCCCTCTCACGGATTCAAACCGAGCGTCCTCCAGGCCCGAGGTTATTATAGAAGCGGCGTACTGAATGCGGACGTCGCTGAGATCATCCAGCACTCAGATCTAGTGAGGAAGTTGCCACCATACTCACTGTGTTTATCACGCCTGCCTTTGGGCTCGATTACTCCCGTAACGTTCATACTTACATGCATATAGTTGATACATTATCACGAAGATCACTTCTTTAATGTACGTTACTTATGCAATATACGACAATGCTCACGATATAAATTATAATTCAAAACAAGTGAACAACCAACATTTGGGAGACATTGTTCGGTCAGGGCGAGATATGATGATTGTCGTTTTTCAAAAGTGTTAATGATGAACACTATTTAAAACACACTCGAATGTTTTGCAAGACAAGATGCTTCAACAGACTACTCATATTTAATTCCAACGAAATATTTTCTATTTAAGTTTTGCCTCGCGCGCTCGCGATTCCTCCTCTCGCGCTATGGTGAGGACTGCGCGCCATGCCAACCGTCCCTTGTCACCGAACTTTTAACTGGACGTTTTAATCGAACTTTGAAATTAATAAATATATGGATTTTCAGATGGACAACAAACTGAAGAAAATTACTCAAAATTAACCGACATTAAATAGAAAGTTTAACATGTTACGTGGCAAGAGGTGAGTAGCTCACGCACTGCAGAAGGGTCGCGCGCCTTGAACAAGATCGAGGCACGGTGCACAATTATCACCACTCAAATTCAACTCAAGTGACTCCGCAGTCGAATGTTTAAAGAACATATATAATCTTACGTTTAATGCACCGACAGAGTTGATATTCTAGGAGCGCAGGATGGTTCATGCGATGAGTTGTTTTTACTGCAATAAGTAACACGTATTTACTGCACTAAGTAACACGAATGAGTAATCATTGGAAAGATGTTATTAACCATGTAAAAATATTTAACTACACATATTTGTACCATCTTATTTGACAGGTAATATTATACTTTACCGAGTGTTGACATCCCCAGCGTTTACCAGTACTTTTATGCTTACTATCAGCTAACACTGGCCACAACCCTGAGCTGATGTGCTCATTTGTTCCCTTTTAGCCCCGACACCCCACGCCACTCCCCGGCAACCACATTCAGATAAGGCCCCCCCCCTCTGCCCCCCCCTGATTTATTATTTAAATTATTATTTATATTATTTAAATTATGTATTATTATTGTTTTACCTACGTGACTTTACCGAAAAAAACCTAAGAGTATGAATCATTGCAGTCACGAAAGCTTCAAATCTAGAACGAATGCAAGAATCATTCATTCCACGCGCATGTGAAGAGGAGTCGTAGAATGGTTTATGCACTTCTTTATACTGGTAGCAACGAAGTGGACCAGCCTACAATAGATTATATCGTCCGTCCGTCCGTCCGTGTAGCAACATCGCCACCCTATTGCAAACACTTGGCATGACCCTACAAAAACCTTTAGACTCTGTGATACTTTCCTGGCTAAACAAGTGTAACATTCCCTTATAATTCCCTAAGATAGCTTTTAATTAAAACATTTACATTAATGAGGTTTTCCTGGCTAAACACGTGTAACATTCCCTTATAATTCCCTGAGATAGCTTTTAATTAAAACTTTGAAATTAAATAAAAAAACTCACAGCGCCCTAAAGCCTACAGCTAGGCCTAAAGCCTAGAACTGGGCCTCAAAGTCTGACTTCGTATCGTACCCCTGCGTGTGTGCAAGGGAGTTAATGTTTAACAATGTTACATTCCCTGATGCTTTTAAATATAAACATTTAAATTTAAAGCTTTTACATGAATAATAAAAACATTTAAATTAAAAATTAACTCTCGGCGGCCTAAAGCCTACAGCTAGGCCTCAAGCCTCGAACGCCTCAAACTCTCCCTTCGTATTGTTCCCCTGCGTGTGTGCAAGGGAGTTATGTTTAACAATGTTACATTCCCTGATGCTTTTAAATAGAAACATTTAAATTTAAAGCTTTTACATAAATTATAAAAACAGGTAAATTAAAAATTAACTCACGGCGCCCTAAAGCCTACAGCTAGGCCTAAAGCCTAGACCTAGGCCTCACACTCTCCCTTCGTATCGTCCGATTCAGTGTAGCAACATCGCCCCCTACTGCAAACACTTGGCAGGACCCTACAAAAACCTTTAGTCTCAGTGGGGCTTTCCTGGCTAAACAAGTGTAATAATACATTATGTTTATATTCTTTGGTTATTCGTTCCTACCAGCCCACCCCGCAGGGTCCTGTTTTCACCAACGCACAGCAATACTCGTTCCAAGACCAACCCCAGGCACACGTCCCACAGCCCCTTTTAACTCCTCAATCTCCGCTCCCAATACACATCCGCGTCCAGCACGCCTGCTCCGGGTGACGTCACTGCCCTTTAACCCCTGACACCCCCGTCCAGCTCTTTCCCGCGCGTGTGATTGGTGCGTGTTGTCGTGAGAGCGGAGATGTCGTGTTTGCGTGGTGCGTGAGGGTGGCTCGCAGATCCCTTAAAGTGCTTGAACCATTCTCCGACTCCTCTTCATATGTAATCTGACCGCTCAAAAAGAGCGAGTTTTATTCTTTAAAAAACACGATACTTTCTTCCAATAGGCATCCCAATTTATTCTAAACCATGTTCCATGATTGATGCAATGTTGGAATGCTGCTCAAATACCGTTCCTAAATTAGACATAATAAAGGGTAACTGGAATGAGCAGAGCATTTGTTTAATTGCGAGCAATTTGGCACGAGGGCAACTCGACGACGGTGTCCTTATTAATAACAAAACCCCTGTGTACGACTGTCCGAGCTCTTTGCAAGCAAGTGGGTGGCTCTGAAAAGAGCCGTTGTTGTGGTGGTAGAGGCGGCGGCGCGTTCACTTCTTTGCCTGAGAGGTCTTCTTGGGCAGCAGCACGGCCTGGATGTTGGGCAGCACACCGCCCTGGGCGATAGTCACGCCGCCCATGAGCTTGTTGAGCTCCTCGTCGTTTCGCACGGCGAGCTGCAGGTGTCGGGGGATGATCCTCGTCTTCTTGTTGTCGCGGGCGGCATTGCCAGCCAGCTCGAGGATCTCGGCAGAAAGGTACTCGAGCACGGCGGCCAGGTAGACGGGTGCTCCAGCGCCGACCCGCTGGGCGTAATTGCCCTTGCGGAGCAGCCTGTGAACGCGACCCACGGGGAACTGCAAGCCGGCGCGGGAAGAGCGGGACTTTGCCTTGGCGCGAGATTTGCCACCGGTCTTGCCGCGTCCAGACATTGCTAAGGGACCTAGGATGCAAAAAGCAATAGAGACAAAGTACGAACGATTTGTGACGTTAACACGCACCACCGGAGCGTCTTTTATAGCGGAGACGAGGATCGTAGAGCGCGCCGCTGCTGATTGGCTCCTCTCGGTCGAGTCCCGCCCTCTCCTTGAGCCACCAATGAAAAGCCGGGACGCGAGGATTCGATGTTGACTTTAATTATTTTTATCCATATATATTTTTATGCGGACACGTATCTTAGGAATTAAACAATGCGATACACGTACTTAATAGGTTCAAGTTTTAAGCATTATTGAGTTAATTTATGGGCACGTGCTGGCAAGTCAAACTTATAAGCGGATTCCGCAAATATCAATGTATTATTGATTATAATCATCATTTTGAGGGACCTCATTGGTTATAAGAAATCATTGTGATAGCCTTGAGCTCGTGATTGATCGCCCACGTGCCTATACGGTGTATATATATTCCTTTAACCGCCTGTTCGGGCAATGCCTAAAAATATATGTGCGTGAATAATTCAGTCTCTTAGTTTGCAAAATGTGAACTTCTTATCAGCTCGGGATTGAAACAACATCAACCAATATCTTTGGGTTTAATAGTTAATATATTTCACCCAAATAACCCTTTTGTTGTAGATTACGTAAACATGGTTTCACAACGCTTATATACAACACCAACGTGTGATGTTGAAAAATGAGCGGCGGGGTATATAAAATGAACTTCATTGTCGCTTACGCCTGACGACTCGTGAGAGCCGTGACCAGCAAACGAAGGTTTCCGGCACCCGAACTTTGAAGGACACACATGGAAGCTTTTTCATGCGTAAGTGGTGGCTCTGAAAAGAGCCTTTGTGTTGTGCTTTGAGGGCCGAGCTGGGCGTTCAAGCGCGCTCGCCACGAATGCGGCGGGCGAGCTGAATGTCCTTGGGCATGATGGTGACGCGCTTGGCGTGGATGGCGCACAGGTTGGTGTCCTCGAAGAGCGCGACAAGGTACGCTTCGCTGGCCTCCTGCAGAGCCATGACAGCGGAGCTCTGGAAGCGCAGGTCGGTCTTGAAGTCCTGCGCGATCTCCCTGACGAGGCGCTGGAAGGGCAGTTTGCGGATGAGCAGCTCGGTGGACTTCTGGTAGCGGCGGATCTCGCGCAGAGCGACGGTGCCGGGCCTGTAGCGGTGAGGCTTCTTGACGCCGCCCGTGGCCGGAGCGCTCTTTCGGGCCGCCTTGGTGGCGAGTTGCTTGCGTGGGGCCTTGCCGCCCGTGGACTTGCGAGCGGTCTGCTTGGTGCGAGCCATGGCTTGGTGTGGGCAAAGATTCTCACAAGCGGGGAGAAGGCGGCTTATGTAGCCCAGAGCGCGCGCTCACTGGTCAGCGGAGTCGTGACGTGCGAAGACGGGGAGCGTGCTGATTGGTTGGCAGCGTGCAATGATCTCGAGTCGTCAACTCTTCTTAATCAACAAAATGTTCAGTTTGGATCATTTCAGAATGCCGTATCACGATGCAGTAGTACCGTTTGAGCGCCGTCGATGTCTTTAACGGATGTTATTTTCTCAAGCAAACACCTTTCCGAAAACGACTTTACAGTGCTCTGCATGATCTAAATAAAGTGTGAAGAAACTGCACTTCATTGGAAACAGTAATACGTAAAAATGTCGGAAAGAGGTGATCACAGGGATAGATATCTATTCTCTTGGCATTGAGATGATGATCATCAATTATACTGCACGAGTCATCCATGCTAGGCGCTTACTTTTACATATATGTACACGTGCAAAATGTTAGTTCCTGCCCGAAAATACAACCACGAATTAAATATATTGCATTGCAAGGTTTTGGCGCCAAATATCCAATGTAATATCTGAATGGGCTGCAGATGAAATCAATGGACAAACAAGTCCAATAAATGCCTGCTGGTGAATATGATGTGCCATGAATATTGTTATCGCTTTTATTCACGTTGAAACAGGTCAAAATGCGATCGATCTCTCCATTTCAATGAGCGAACAATGTCCCCGCGTGAACCGGGACTTTGTTGGAAGTTTCGTTTTGTACTCCTGCTAGGACTGGTAATAGCAGGTTCGGAGAGGTGGGTGGCTCTGAAAAGAGCCTTTGTAATTAATGGTGGAGTCGAGGCTTCACTTGGAGCTTGTGTACTTGGTGACGGCCTTGGTGCCCTCCGACACGGCGTGCTTGGCCAGCTCGCCGGGGAGCAGCAGTCGCACTGCGGTCTGGATCTCCCGAGAGGTGATGGTGGAGCGTTTGTTGTAGTGCGCCAGGCGGGACGCCTCGGAAGCGATGCGCTCAAAGATGTCGTTGACGAACGAGTTCATGATGCTCATTGCCTTGGACGAGATGCCGGTATCGGGGTGCACCTGCTTCATCACCTTGTAGATGTAAATGGCGTAGCTCTCCTTCCTGCGGTGGCGTCGCTTCTTGCCATCCTTGCGCGTAGCCTTGGTCACAGCCTTCTTGGAGCCCTTCTTGGGAGCAGGAACCTTAGCCGGCCCAGCGCTCTTTGATGCGGGAGGATCGGGCATGTCGACGCGTCGTAGGCAGCTTCGGGTCAGTTCACAACAGACGGGAAGCGAATGTGGATGTCGGTCGCGCGTTGAGCTCCTTTTATAGGAGGCGAGATGCAAATCAGAGGATCGTAGTGCGCGGCGCTGCTGAGTGGCTCTTTTAGTACCATCCCTCTCCATCAGCCTCCAATGAGAAACGCGGACGCGATGTTCACTTTAATATAGTTTTTACTGCAAAAATGACTTGTGAATATAACACAATGTAATGTCCAAACATGTATATTAGTGAATTGCAGCCATGGCCATTGATTTTGTTTTAAAAAGGATGACTAGAAAACCCAATACAGTATATTGTGTTTTGAGTGTGGGTTTTTTTGTTTCTTACGAAGGATTGTTTCACAACTCGTCTAATACGGCACACGGGCGTTTTATGAACGCAATTTGGATAAATACAAGCGCTCGGTGGAGAAAAATAACTTCGCTGTTGTGCTGTACAGGTGGAGATTAGCGTTCCGGCACGCTACGTCAATTAGGACGAGTGTGCTGTAAGATTGTGGCGCCAAATGCTCTACGTAATATCGGAATCGGCTGCAGCTGGAAATTATTCACGCAAAAATACCAGAAATGGGTACTGTATTAATGCGTTCAAGAATTACGCCTTGTTAAATGTGACGTGTCGTGAATATCATGATTTCTTTCATTCATGTGGAAGCAGATGAAGATTCGCCAACTCAACAAGCAAACGTCCACCACGCTCACGAGGAATTGGCGCGCAATAACCCAGGACATGTGCTCCATTTAGAAAGTGTTTGGCAACACTGGCGCAAGCAGTTTCGAAGAGGTGGGTGGCTCTGAAAAGAGCCTTTGGGTTGGCTTAATGTGCGAGAGATGGGCGCTCAGCCTCCGAAGCCGTAGAGAGTGCGGCCCTGGCGCTTGAGGGCGTAGACCACGTCCATGGCGGTGACGGTCTTGCGCTTGGCGTGCTCCGTGTAGGTGACGGCGTCGCGGATGACGTTCTCAAGGAAGACCTTCAGGACGCCGCGGGTCTCCTCGTAGATGAGGCCCGAGATGCGCTTCACACCGCCGCGGCGAGCGAGGCGGCGGATGGCGGGCTTGGTGATGCCCTGGATGTTGTCGCGCAGCACCTTGCGATGGCGTTTTGCGCCTCCCTTGCCGAGCCCCTTACCGCCTTTACCGCGTCCAGACATTGCGACTACTTCTGACAAAGCACGCGAGAGACATGCGCGCTCAGCTTGCAGCAGCAGCCACCTTTATATCCGAAGCGTGGTGACGTCACCGACCACCCCTGCCCTCCGCGATGGCTCCGCCTTAAACCTTCGACATTTAACCTCTGTGACGAAGAAAACCCTCCACCGTCGTCAAAAATACTTCCGTGACATGTACAATATGCGACGTTTTGGGCAATGACCCTTCTTCGAAGCACTCTGTAATGATATTGGCACACCCGCAGCGAACGCGAGAGGAACGCAATCTGTTGCAAGATTGCACGTGGAGTGAATAATCGGTGTAAGGTCTTGTTTTCAAGTGAACAAGATGAACTAACTTTATAATCGTGTGAAGCTAAACGGCTTCCAACACAATAGTTGAGTGAACGTCACCAACTAGTTCTCCCAAAGTAAGAAAGACATTTATTTTAATAGAGAAGTTTAGATGGTGCACCGCAATGTTTACAAAACAAAAACAAAGTGAAAAGGCGAGAACGAGCGAATGAAGGCAAATTGAGTAAAGCTGTCTGGAATCAATACATTTTTAGACTAAATTCCATATTTGGCACCAGTAACATGATGACGGAATGAAGAGGTGCAACACATAATCAAAATTGGAGGTTCGTCAAGAATGCATCGATTTGAATCTGGATTTAGATTAGAATCGCCAGCGAGAATGCTGACGTCGCTGACATTACTCTGCACCCAGTTCGAGTGAGGGAGCTGCCACCCGCCCCGCCTGTGTTTATGATTACTGCTTTCGGGCTCGATTACTCCCATCACATCAATGCTTAAAACACATCGAGTGGGTAAAATGTTATACAGTTAATTTGGCGAATGTACGAAACTTATCCAATCTACACAAATCCTCACGATTGAACTGCACCAAGCGTCGAGCTCCTTGATCAGGGCCGAGTCAAGGCGAGCAACCATCGCCACGCCGTAAATGGGTTTGACTTACAGAATATGGCACGCATTCAACAGCAACGTAATACACTGCCATGTGTTAACGATGAACTAATTGAAGCGCAGCAGCACCTGGTTCACTTTTTTTAACTAAGTGGGTGGCTCTGAAAAGAGCCGTTGAGGTGGAGTGAATCGAGCATCGTCCGATCGGATTCACTTCTTTGGCGCAGTCTTCTTGGGCTTGGCCGCGGCCTTCTTGGGCTTGGCCACCTTGGGTTTGGCGGCCTTGGCCTTGACGGTCTTGGGCTTAGCGACCTTGGGCTTCGCAGCCTTGGGCTTGGCTGGGCTCTTCGCCACCTTCTTGGGCTTAACAGCCGACTTCACCTTTTTGGGGCTCTTGGCCGACTTGGCAGCCGCGGGCTTCTTTGCTTTCTTGGGAGACTTCTTGGGCGCGGTCTTCTTGGCTGCCGCGGGCTTCTTCACCTTCTTGGCTGCCGCGGGCTTTTTAGCTGCGGGCTTTGATGTTGACGACTTGGGCTTCGCCTTTGCGGCAGCCTTTTCCTTGTTGAGTTTGAAAGAGCCAGATGCACCGCTGCCCTTCACTTGCGCCACGGCGTCTTTGGCCACGAGCTTCTTGATGGCCAACTTCACGCGGGCATTGTTCTTCTCTACGTCGTATCCTCCGGCAGCAAGCGACTTTTTGAGCGCAGGAAGAGACACGCCGTTCCTCTCCTTGCTGCTGGCCAGAGCCTTGAGGATGAGCTCGGACACGCTGGGGCCGACCTTCTTGGACTTTGGAGCGGCGCGCTTCTTCTTGGGGCTTTTAGGCGCTGAAGTAGCCGCAGCTGGTGGTTGAGCAGGAGCAGTTTCCGCCATCTCAAAACGTCGCTTTTATCGCCTCACCTCTTTGAAATCGAAATCAGCGCTCTCACGGATTCAAACCGAGCGTCCTCCAGGCCCGAGGTTATTATAGAAGCGGCGTACTGAATGCGGACGTCGCTGAGATCATCCAGCACTCAGATCTAGTGAGGAAGTTGCCACCATACTCACTGTGTTTATCACGCCTGCCTTTGGGCTCGATTACTCCCGTAACGTTCATACTTACATGCATATAGTTGATACATTATCACGAAGATCACTTCTTTAATGTACGTTACTTATGCAATATACGACAATGCTCACGATATAAATTATAATTCAAAACAAGTGAACAACCAACATTTGGGAGACATTGTTCGGTCAGGGCGAGATATGATGATTGTCGTTTTTCAAAAGTGTTAATGATGAACACTATTTAAAACACACTCGAATGTTTTGCAAGACAAGATGCTTCAACAGACTACTCATATTTAATTCCAACGAAATATTTTCTATTTAAGTTTTGCCTCGCGCGCTCGCGATTCCTCCTCTCGCGCTATGGTGAGGACTGCGCGCCATGCCAACCGTCCCTTGTCACCGAACTTTTAACTGGACGTTTTAATCGAACTTTGAAATTAATAAATATATGGATTTTCAGATGGACAACAAACTGAAGAAAATTACTCAAAATTAACCGACATTAAATAGAAAGTTTAACATGTTACGTGGCAAGAGGTGAGTAGCTCACGCACTGCAGAAGGGTCGCGCGCCTTGAACAAGATCGAGGCACGGTGCACAATTATCACCACTCAAATTCAACTCAAGTGACTCCGCAGTCGAATGTTTAAAGAACATATATAATCTTACGTTTAATGCACCGACAGAGTTGATATTCTAGGAGCGCAGGATGGTTCATGCGATGAGTTGTTTTTACTGCAATAAGTAACACGTATTTACTGCACTAAGTAACACGAATGAGTAATCATTGGAAAGATGTTATTAACCATGTAAAAATATTTAACTACACATATTTGTACCATCTTATTTGACAGGTAATATTATACTTTACCGAGTGTTGACATCCCCAGCGTTTACCAGTACTTTTATGCTTACTATCAGCTAACACTGGCCACAACCCTGAGCTGATGTGCTCATTTGTTCCCTTTTAGCCCCGACACCCCACGCCACTCCCCGGCAACCACATTCAGATAAGGCCCCCCCCCCTCTGCCCCCCCCTGATTTATTATTTAAATTATTATTTATATTATTTAAATTATGTATTATTATTGTTTTACCTACGTGACTTTACCGAAAAAAACCTAAGAGTATGAATCATTGCAGTCACGAAAGCTTCAAATCTAGAACGAATGCAAGAATCATTCATTCCACGCGCATGTGAAGAGGAGTCGTAGAATGGTTTATGCACTTCTTTATACTGGTAGCAACGAAGTGGACCAGCCTACAATAGATTATATCGTCCGTCCGTCCGTCCGTGTAGCAACATCGCCACCCTATTGCAAACACTTGGCATGACCCTACAAAAACCTTTAGACTCTGTGATACTTTCCTGGCTAAACAAGTGTAACATTCCCTTATAATTCCCTAAGATAGCTTTTAATTAAAACATTTACATTAATGAGGTTTTCCTGGCTAAACACGTGTAACATTCCCTTATAATTCCCTGAGATAGCTTTTAATTAAAACTTTGAAATTAAATAAAAAAACTCACAGCGCCCTAAAGCCTACAGCTAGGCCTAAAGCCTAGAACTGGGCCTCAAAGTCTGACTTCGTATCGTACCCCTGCGTGTGTGCAAGGGAGTTAATGTTTAACAATGTTACATTCCCTGATGCTTTTAAATATAAACATTTAAATTTAAAGCTTTAACATGAATAATAAAAACATTTAAATTAAAAATTAACTCTCGGCGGCCTAAAGCCTACAGCTAGGCCTCAAGCCTCGAACGCCTCAAACTCTCCCTTCGTATTGTTCCCCTGCGTGTGTGCAAGGGAGTTATGTTTAACAATGTTACATTCCCTGATGCTTTTAAATAGAAACATTTAAATTTAAAGCTTTTACATAAATTATAAAAACAGGTAAATTAAAAATTAACTCACGGCGCCCTAAAGCCTACAGCTAGGCCTAAAGCCTAGACCTAGGCCTCACACTCTCCCTTCGTATCGTCCGATTCAGTGTAGCAACATCGCCCCCTACTGCAAACACTTGGCAGGACCCTACAAAAACCTTTAGTCTCAGTGGGGCTTTCCTGGCTAAACAAGTGTAATAATACATTATGTTTATATTCTTTGGTTATTCGTTCCTACCAGCCCACCCCGCAGGGTCCTGTTTTCACCAACGCACAGCAATACTCGTTCCAAGACCAACCCCAGGCACACGTCCCACAGCCCCTTTTAACTCCTCAATCTCCGCTCCCAATACACATCCGCGTCCAGCACGCCTGCTCCGGGTGACGTCACTGCCCTTTAACCCCTGACACCCCCGTCCAGCTCTTTCCCGCGCGTGTGATTGGTGCGTGTTGTCGTGAGAGCGGAGATGTCGTGTTTGCGTGGTGCGTGAGGGTGGCTCGCAGATCCCTTAAAGTGCTTGAACCATTCTCCGACTCCTCTTCATATGTAATCTGACCGCTCAAAAAGAGCGAGTTTTATTCTTTAAAAAACACGATACTTTCTTCCAATAGGCATCCCAATTTATTCTAAACCATGTTCCATGATTGATGCAATGTTGGAATGCTGCTCAAATACCGTTCCTAAATTAGACATAATAAAGGGTAACTGGAATGAGCAGAGCATTTGTTTAATTGCGAGCAATTTGGCACGAGGGCAACTCGACGACGGTGTCCTTATTAATAACAAAACCCCTGTGTACGACTGTCCGAGCTCTTTGCAAGCAAGTGGGTGGCTCTGAAAAGAGCCGTTGTTGTGGTGGTAGAGGCGGCGGCGCGTTCACTTCTTTGCCTGAGAGGTCTTCTTGGGCAGCAGCACGGCCTGGATGTTGGGCAGCACACCGCCCTGGGCGATAGTCACGCCGCCCATGAGCTTGTTGAGCTCCTCGTCGTTTCGCACGGCGAGCTGCAGGTGTCGGGGGATGATCCTCGTCTTCTTGTTGTCGCGGGCGGCATTGCCAGCCAGCTCGAGGATCTCGGCAGAAAGGTACTCGAGCACGGCGGCCAGGTAGACGGGTGCTCCAGCGCCGACCCGCTGGGCGTAATTGCCCTTGCGGAGCAGCCTGTGAACGCGACCCACGGGGAACTGCAAGCCGGCGCGGGAAGAGCGGGACTTTGCCTTGGCGCGAGATTTGCCACCGGTCTTGCCGCGTCCAGACATTGCTAAGGGACCTAGGATGCAAAAAGCAATAGAGACAAAGTACGAACGATTTGTGACGTTAACACGCACCACCGGAGCGTCTTTTATAGCGGAGACGAGGATCGTAGAGCGCGCCGCTGCTGATTGGCTCCTCTCGGTCGAGTCCCGCCCTCTCCTTGAGCCACCAATGAAAAGCCGGGACGCGAGGATTCGATGTTGACTTTAATTATTTTTATCCATATATATTTTTATGCGGACACGTATCTTAGGAATTAAACAATGCGATACACGTACTTAATAGGTTCAAGTTTTAAGCATTATTGAGTTAATTTATGGGCACGTGCTGGCAAGTCAAACTTATAAGCGGATTCCGCAAATATCAATGTATTATTGATTATAATCATCATTTTGAGGGACCTCATTGGTTATAAGAAATCATTGTGATAGCCTTGAGCTCGTGATTGATCGCCCACGTGCCTATACGGTGTATATATATTCCTTTAACCGCCTGTTCGGGCAATGCCTAAAAATATATGTGCGTGAATAATTCAGTCTCTTAGTTTGCAAAATGTGAACTTCTTATCAGCTCGGGATTGAAACAACATCAACCAATATCTTTGGGTTTAATAGTTAATATATTTCACCCAAATAACCCTTTTGTTGTAGATTACGTAAACATGGTTTCACAACGCTTATATACAACACCAACGTGTGATGTTGAAAAATGAGCGGCGGGGTATATAAAATGAACTTCATTGTCGCTTACGCCTGACGACTCGTGAGAGCCGTGACCAGCAAACGAAGGTTTCCGGCACCCGAACTTTGAAGGACACACATGGAAGCTTTTTCATGCGTAAGTGGTGGCTCTGAAAAGAGCCTTTGTGTTGTGCTTTGAGGGCCGAGCTGGGCGTTCAAGCGCGCTCGCCACGAATGCGGCGGGCGAGCTGAATGTCCTTGGGCATGATGGTGACGCGCTTGGCGTGGATGGCGCACAGGTTGGTGTCCTCGAAGAGCGCGACAAGGTACGCTTCGCTGGCCTCCTGCAGAGCCATGACAGCGGAGCTCTGGAAGCGCAGGTCGGTCTTGAAGTCCTGCGCGATCTCCCTGACGAGGCGCTGGAAGGGCAGTTTGCGGATGAGCAGCTCGGTGGACTTCTGGTAGCGGCGGATCTCGCGCAGAGCGACGGTGCCGGGCCTGTAGCGGTGAGGCTTCTTGACGCCGCCCGTGGCCGGAGCGCTCTTTCGGGCCGCCTTGGTGGCGAGTTGCTTGCGTGGGGCCTTGCCGCCCGTGGACTTGCGAGCGGTCTGCTTGGTGCGAGCCATGGCTTGGTGTGGGCAAAGATTCTCACAAGCGGGGAGAAGGCGGCTTATGTAGCCCAGAGCGCGCGCTCACTGGTCAGCGGAGTCGTGACGTGCGAAGACGGGGAGCGTGCTGATTGGTTGGCAGCGTGCAATGATCTCGAGTCGTCAACTCTTCTTAATCAACAAAATGTTCAGTTTGGATCATTTCAGAATGCCGTATCACGATGCAGTAGTACCGTTTGAGCGCCGTCGATGTCTTTAACGGATGTTATTTTCTCAAGCAAACACCTTTCCGAAAACGACTTTACAGTGCTCTGCATGATCTAAATAAAGTGTGAAGAAACTGTGTGGGGGTCGCTAGCCCCCGAGATCCCTCCCTCGATAATACTAACGGCCGGACTAACATCATCAATCGCCCCCCCGCTGCTAAGCGAACCGCCGCTAGGCTCCTCACCCAGGGTGTGGGAGCCGTCACCCGAGGGTTCCCCTCCACCGCGGGTCCGCGTAGCAGGCATGGATAACCACGCACGCGCACACCCACACACAGCTCTGCACGGCACTCACCCAACCCTGACCACTCACGTTAGGATCGCGCACCTGTGTTACACACGTCGTGAACGTGCGCGCACACACGCGTACAGCTCCACACGCGATACCCACTCCTGCGCCGCTCTGCGCTGCGCTGGCCGCCCACGTTACGATCGCGCACCTTGGGCACGCCGATTACGCACGCCGAGAGCTTACGCAAGTAACGAGCGCACGCAAGCGGGGCACACGCCGACACGACGACTCGTCCCCTCCCCCACTCGCGCGTGCACGTCAACACAAATATCGTACAAGGACGATTCTCCTCTCACACGGCTGCGTAGTCACGCCAACACACCAAAAGTGCTCTCCCCGGGCGTTAACGCACACACCTCCGTACCCGCACAATCGTACAGAGACCACGGCCTTTATGCGTACAACGACCACACACTCGCGAATGCAGGGCACGCTAATACCACGTTCCAAAAACACCCAACAACACGGTTTTGTTACTACGCTCGAGATTTTATTAGCCCTTGCTAACCAACCGAGCCACCCGTGTGTGTGTGCGGGACAGCAAGGCGCTTCTAACCCACACTCTGGTGCCGTGTAGCCCTATTCTATGCTGCGCTCTCTGCTAAACCGCTTTCCTACTCGTCCTTACCCCGAACTAACCCTCTCCTACGGATCCTACCCTCCGCTCTGAGGTGTTGTAAGGCGCGCAACACGATACCGTCTGTAGTCCTTGGTGACCTTGCGGCGCTCAGATCGTCCTGCAGACAATCTAGCGGCTCGCCCGATGACTCCTTCGTCGCTGACCCCGTGTCCAAACTCCAGAAGAAGAGAGTTCCCTACTGCCCCTGCGTTTTCTTTTAAACTATTCACATCAAAGGCTAGGCGCCCCCGTCCCGACCGCCTTGGTCTCTCGACCAATCCTGAGCCTAGGATTTCCCGCTCTTTTGCGATCCCGCCGGCCTTTGAACTTTCGACCAATCAGTCGTCCCGGTTCCTGATCCCAGCTATCTGCCTTGCTGACCCGTGTTTGTGTTTGTATGCGTTTCTAACTGCGGGGCTCTCTGAGCTCGCCGTGGTCGTGCGATCTCAAATCCGCCCACGGCGCCGCAGTGTTACTTGGCCTGGGAAGGGTCCTGTCCAATTCCCTGGCCCTGAGAAACCGTGGGGTAACCCCCCTAGGGGGCCCTCGGGTGAAAACTCAGGGTAGGTGACCCGACCACGAGGCCCTACGTGGGTGCGGGTGCGTGTTTATGTGGGGGGGGTGATGGGGGGCAGTGCGGCGGTGGAAGCCGGGCGGCTCCCTGGCTCGGCCGAGCGGCCCCGTCGCTGTGGCACCACATAGCCCCCCGGGGTGCCAGTCCCCGTCCCGGGTTGACTGGAGCACCTCGCCTGGGTTGCCCCCACGAGGTATCGCCGCGGGGTCCGCGGGATTCGCCCGGCCCTTGTGGCTGGCCTCGGGGGTGGCGGCTCCGTCTCCTGGGGCTCCGGCGGTGGTCTCCTCCTCCATTCCAACGGCTCCCCTCGGTCTCTGGCACCTGCGGGCTGGGGAACAAACTCAGAGGCGGTGGGGTTTAAGGGTCGCCGTCCTCGTCGCCCCCGGCCCCGCCCGGGGCCCCTCGGAGCCCGGGGCTCCGTGGGGCCCATATACTGCGCGAGGCCCCCGGGCACGGGGGGTAGGGGGACCCCGGGGTTTCGGGGTACTTGGACGGCGGGGCTCCCCCCCTCGGGGGCTGCTCGCCACGGCTTCAGTCGGCGGATGTTGACCACCATCTCCCGGCCCCTCTCTCCTCCCTGAATCAGCACCGTCCATGGTGAGATCTGCCGTCTCACAATCCAGGGTCCTCGCCAGTAGGTGGTCAGCTTCCCCACCTGTCCGGCACCGACGCGGGGAGTGTACAGCCACACCTCGGAGCCCGCAGTGTAGAAGGGGGGCTCCATACGGGGTCGGGCGCCCTGCTCTTGCCGCTGGTGCGCGGCCTCTCCGTGCGGGTAGGCTCGGCCCCTGGCCCCTCGCAGGGTCTCCAGCAAGTGCTCCACGGGGTGGCTCCCTTCCTCCCGTTGCGGCGGAGGGACACCGAACAGCAGATCTGCGGGCAGGCGAGACTCGCGACCAAACATCATTAGGAACGGGGTCTGTCCTGTAGATGTGTGAACGGCGGTGGTGTAGGCGAACAGGGCATAGGGGAGGTGTTCGTCCCAGTCCTGTTGATTCGCGGCCGCCATGCGTTTAAGCTTCCCGGCCAGAGTCTGGTTCATCCTCTCTACCATCCCGTTCGCCTGGGGGTGATATGCCGTGGTTCGGTCCTTCTGGATCCCGAACTCTCGGCACAGCGCCTGGAATAGTTCGGCCTCGAATTCACTACCCTGGTCGGTAATGACTCGTTCGGGGATCCCGCACTTAAGTACGTAGTTTTCCACGAAGGCCCGGGCCACTACGAGGGCTGTTTTATCCGGGATAGCCACCGCCACGGGGTAGCGGGTGAAGTACTCCACCGCTACAAGAATATATCGGTTGCCCCGGTGGGATCGTGGAAAGGGCCCTTGCAGGTCGATTCCGACCAACTGATTCGTCCGACTGACTCGGAACGGCCTCAGGGGTACCTGGTACCTCGCCGGCTTTTGCCCACACTGCTGACAGGCCCGGCAGCCCTGCACCCAGGCGGCCACATCTTGCGCCAATTTAGGCCAGAGATACTGGCGACGCAGAGTCTCCCGGGTGCGCCGTTCCCCATCATGGCCCCCGAGCGGGTGGTCGTGTACCAGTCGTAGCAGCTGGGGTCGCACCTGGGCAGGAACACAGATACACCCCGGCTGGCCGGCCTCGGTTAACTCCCGTACCACTCCGTTCTGTACACACAACCGGGCATACAAACCGCTCCAGGGTCCTGGTAGGGCGCTCTTTTCCTCCCGCAGTGCCGCCTCCACTGCCGCCAGATCCGGATCTCGCTGCTGGGTCTGTCTCAGCTGCTCGTCGTTTAGGCCCGGGAAGGCACAGCCGACGTCCTCCTGGGTCCGTCCGATCGGGTCCCGAGCCGCGGGTCCCGCGCTTGCCGGGCGGTCGACGGGATCCTCAGTGCCACCTGCGAGGGTCTCTGTGGCGCACACTGCACTCTCTCTCGGGGGGGGGAGTTTAGTTTCCGCGCGCTCCTTGGGTTCTGCTGCCTGGCGGCAGCGTCCCCCCGTGAAGCACGGGCAGGCGTCTCCCTCCCTCGTCTCAGCGCGCACCGCGGGCCGTCTTGACAAGGCGTCCGCGTTCGCGTGTGTCCGCCCCGCTCGGTACTCGATCTGCAGGTTGTACTCCTGCAGCTGCGCCAGCCATCGAGCCATCTGCCCCCGCGGTTCCTTGAATGTAAGGAGGAACTGCAGTGCATAATGATCGGTGCGCACACGACATTTCCTGCCGTACAAGTACGGTCGGAACTGTTTACACGCGAAAATTACAGCATACAGTTCCTGACGGGTTACACAATAGTTCAGTTCGGCCCCGCTCAGGGTCCGACTGGCGTACGCGATGACCCGCTCCGTCCCACCCTGCACTTGCGACAGCACCGCGCCCAGCCCACTGCTGCAGGCGTCAGTGTCCAAAATAAAATCGGTGGTGAAATCTGGGAAAGCCAAGGTGGGGGTGTGGGTGAGGTGGTCTTTGAGTGTGGTGAAAGCCGTCTGGCAGGCCTCCGACCACTGATAGGGGTTCTTAGGGGAGGTGAGTTGGGTGAGGGGGCGTGCAATCTCACTGAATCCCTTTACAAATCGACGGTAATAAGTGGCGAGTCCCAAGAATGACCTGATCTCCGTCAGGTTCCTCGGCCGCGGCCAATCCACTACGGCACGCACCTTCTCGGGATCGGTGCTCACCCCTGCCTCGCTGACTCGGTGTCCGAGGTACCCCACCTCGCGTTGCGCAATGTAACACTTACGTGGCTTGAGCTTGAGATGGGCTGCTCGCAGTCGCTGGAATACTTCCCGCAGCCTGGACCAGTGTTCGGACAGCGACCTACTGAACACTATTACGTCGTCCAGGTAAATCAGGCACTGTTCCCACTGCAAGCCCCGCATCACCAACTCCATCAACCGCTGGAACGTCGCGGGCGCGTTAGTGAGTCCGAACGGCAACACTCGAAACTCAAACAGGCCCATCGGGGTGGTGAATGCTGTTTTTGGCCGATCCTCCTCCGTCATCTCCACCTGCCAGTAACCGGACGCCAGATCGAGGGTGGAAAAATACCGCGCTCCTGCGAGACTGTCGAAGGTGTCGTCGATGCGTGGGATGGGAAAAGCGTCGCCGAGGGTGACTGCGTTCAATTTTCGGTAATCAACGCAGAACCGAGTCGATCCGTCCTTTTTCGTTACCAGTACCACCGGGGCAGACCAAGGGCTCGCGGAGGGCTGGATTATGTTATCGCGTAGCATATCCGTGACTGCCTCTTTGATCTGGGTCCGTTCAGGCGCGCCCACTCGGTATGCGGGGAGTTTGATGGGTCGGGCTGCACCTGTGTCAATTTGGTGCTTGACCAGGTCGGTCCGGCCCACGTCCGAATCGTGCTCACTGAACACGTCGGCGTACTCCCGCAATAACCCGCGCAGCTGATCGGCCTCCCCCTTAGGTAAGGCTGCCCAAGGCACATGTAGCGCATCCTGCAGGGGAACAATCTCGGCTCGGGGGGTCGGGCCGACTCGCCAGGCCAGATCCTGGCTGTCCTCGGGGCGGCCAGGGTCCTCCGCCCAGAGTGCGAACACCGAGTCGTTCGAGTGGCGAGCGTGCAGGGGGTGTACGGTGGCTACCGGGGTGCGTCGTCGTATCATTGCCGGGGTACTGTGTGGGTTAAACACACGTATAAACAGCCGGCCCCCATCTGCGTTTACCAGTGTGGCTGACCCTACCACCCCGTATCGCGATGCCAACTCCGGGTGAGGAGTCAGCATTACCTCGCCCGATGGTCGGTGGGTTGGGTCGGTGGAGAGGGTTGCCACTGGCACCAGCATCTCGGCGAGAGGCCCGATGGTGACGGCCGACACCAGCGTAGCGGCCACGGGTGTGAAGCGTGGGCGATTCGGCTCCTGTCCTAGGAACGGAATCCGCTCCCCGCTGCCCTCCACCGTAGCGCATCGTTGCCGGGGCTGTACGTTAAGTCCCAACTTTTCCAGGAGGTCCGTTCCTGCAATGCACTCGTGGCACAACACACTCGAAACGTAGAATTCATGTGTGCACACCTGGTTTCCTAGACGGACCTCGAGGGAGACCTTCCCCAGCAACCCCATCCCGGCTCCGCTTGCCGTGTGCAGCGCGCGATCCGGGGCCTGCAGGCAGCCCACGTCCACCCCGAGCATGCTGCAGTGCGCGGCGCTCATGAGAGAGGCCACGGCGCCCGTGTCCAACAGGATCCGGGTGCGCTGCCCGTTCACCTGGCCTTCCACCAGCGACGTGGCTCCCGTTATCCCTGCCACCAGCTCCCGCAGCCAATCGCCCGAGGTCCATGCGCCCTTGGGTGTTGTCGTTGTAACCTGTTTATGGATCACTCGCTCGCCATTATTATTACAGCTGGTTTGGGTCGGGTCTACGTCGATTTCATCCCCTGGTGGTCCCCTCTCTAGGGGGGGCTTAGTGTTTGACCTATGCATCGGCCTCGCACGGGCGCGCTGAGGGCAGTCCCTCATGAGATGCCCTCGACGGTCGCACACATAACACGTCCTGGGAGGAGTGGCGGCTCTGTGGCGAACTTTCTGCCCACTCCCTCCTCCCCCCGTGCGCTGTTGCTCATACTCTGCTTCTAGTCGGGCTATCCTCCCAGTTAATCCTCCTACCTCGGCCTGGACCGTCTCTACCATTGTCTCCAGCGCAGTCATGTGTGCCCGTACTTGGGTTACCTTGTTGTCTACTTGGGTTACCCTGTCACCTACCTGGGTTACCCTGTCACCTACCTGGGTTACCTGGCCGGAGACATCCTTTATACCCGTTTGTATACCGGCAACCCATCCCGGGGTTGTCTCGCGGGACACTGGAGGTTCTCTTTCCCGGCCCCTTACCGTCCTCGCGAGCTCCTGTTCCTCCTCCTCGTCTTCCGAGAGCAGGCTCGCAATGGCGCGCTCTCGTCCCAGCCCCCGGAGCTGCGCGCGTTCGCTGTGAATTCTTTCACACTTACGTGCGCGCTCGACAAGGGTGTTAAAGGGAAGACGTGGGCAGCTCATGTCTGGCTGCCACCACGCCGTGCGAGACAGGTACCGCTGGATTTTCTCGGCAGCCAGTTCCTCAATAACCTCAGTTGCGTACCCCGGGCGTGCGATCTTTGTTAACTCGCGCACATCCTCGGCGTAATCACGGAGATCTTCGCCAGGTTGGCGACGGCGCGCCTCTAAGGCCGATTTTGCTTCCTCCTCGTCACGCGTGCCAAAACGCTGATCGAGTCGGCGCATCAGCTCCTCTAGCTGTGTCTGTGCGCTCGCGGGTAACGCTTCTACAAAATCGGCTGCCCGCCCATCAAGATTCATATTAAGTTGACGTACTGCCTGCGCGTCCGTCCATCCATTAATTTCCTTGGCCCCTAAGAGATTGCGGGCGAATGCCTTCCACGAAGGGGCCCCCCGGCCGGTAAATATCAGTCTTATTTTAGCGTGAGGTAACGCGGGGGTCCATCCCACTTCTGACACCAATTTGTGGGGGTCGCTAGCCCCCGAGATCCCTCCCTCGATAATACTAACGGCCGGACTAACATCATCAATCGCCCCCCCGCTGCTAAGCGAACCGCCGCTAGGCTCCTCACCCAGGGTGTGGGAGCCGTCACCCGAGGGTTCCCCTCCACCGCGGGTCCGCGTAGCAGGCATGGATAACCACGCACGCGCACACCCACACACAGCTCTGCACGGCACTCACCCAACCCTGACCACTCACGTTAGGATCGCGCACCTGTGTTACACACGTCGTGAACGTGCGCGCACACACGCGTACAGCTCCACACGCGATACCCACTCCTGCGCCGCTCTGCGCTGCGCTGGCCGCCCACGTTACGATCGCGCACCTTGGGCACGCCGATTACGCACGCCGAGAGCTTACGCAAGTAACGAGCGCACGCAAGCGGGGCACACGCCGACACGACGACTCGTCCCCTCCCCCACTCGCGCGTGCACGTCAACACAAATATCGTACAAGGACGATTCTCCTCTCACACGGCTGCGTAGTCACGCCAACACACCAAAAGTGCTCTCCCCGGGCGTTAACGCACACACCTCCGTACCCGCACAATCGTACAGAGACCACGGCCTTTATGCGTACAACGACCACACACTCGCGAATGCAGGGCACGCTAATACCACGTTCCAAAAACACCCAACAACACGGTTTTGTTACTACGCTCGAGATTTTATTAGCCCTTGCTAACCAACCGAGCCACCCGTGTGTGTGTGCGGGACAGCAAGGCGCTTCTAACCCACACTCTGGTGCCGTGTAGCCCTATTCTATGCTGCGCTCTCTGCTAAACCGCTTTCCTACTCGTCCTTACCCCGAACTAACCCTCTCCTACGGATCCTACCCTCCGCTCTGAGGTGTTGTAAGGCGCGCAACACGATACCGTCTGTAGTCCTTGGTGACCTTGCGGCGCTCAGATCGTCCTGCAGACAATCTAGCGGCTCGCCCGATGACTCCTTCGTCGCTGACCCCGTGTCCAAACTCCAGAAGAAGAGAGTTCCCTACTGCCCCTGCGTTTTCTTTTAAACTATTCACATCAAAGGCTAGGCGCCCCCGTCCCGACCGCCTTGGTCTCTCGACCAATCCTGAGCCTAGGATTTCCCGCTCTTTTGCGATCCCGCCGGCCTTTGAACTTTCGACCAATCAGTCGTCCCGGTTCCTGATCCCAGCTATCTGCCTTGCTGACCCGTGTTTGTGTTTGTATGCGTTTCTAACTGCGGGGCTCTCTGAGCTCGCCGTGGTCGTGCGATCTCAAATCCGCCCACGGCGCCGCAGTGTTACTTGGCCTGGGAAGGGTCCTGTCCAATTCCCTGGCCCTGAGAAACCGTGGGGTAACCCCCCTAGGGGGCCCTCGGGTGAAAACTCAGGGTAGGTGACCCGACCACGAGGCCCTACGTGGGTGCGGGTGCGTGTTTATGTGGGGGGGGTGATGGGGGGCAGTGCGGCGGTGGAAGCCGGGCGGCTCCCTGGCTCGGCCGAGCGGCCCCGTCGCTGTGGCACCACAACTGCACTTCATTGGAAACAGTAATACGTAAAAATGTCGGAAAGAGGTGATCACAGGGATAGATATCTATTCTCTTGGCATTGAGATGATGATCATCAATTATACTGCACGAGTCATCCATGCTAGGCGCTTACTTTTACATATATGTACACGTGCAAAATGTTAGTTCCTGCCCGAAAATACAACCACGAATTAAATATATTGCATTGCAAGGTTTTGGCGCCAAATATCCAATGTAATATCTGAATGGGCTGCAGATGAAATCAATGGACAAACAAGTCCAATAAATGCCTGCTGGTGAATATGATGTGCCATGAATATTGTTATCGCTTTTATTCACGTTGAAACAGGTCAAAATGCGATCGATCTCTCCATTTCAATGAGCGAACAATGTCCCCGCGTGAACCGGGACTTTGTTGGAAGTTTCGTTTTGTACTCCTGCTAGGACTGGTAATAGCAGGTTCGGAGAGGTGGGTGGCTCTGAAAAGAGCCTTTGTAATTAATGGTGGAGTCGAGGCTTCACTTGGAGCTTGTGTACTTGGTGACGGCCTTGGTGCCCTCCGACACGGCGTGCTTGGCCAGCTCGCCGGGGAGCAGCAGTCGCACTGCGGTCTGGATCTCCCGAGAGGTGATGGTGGAGCGTTTGTTGTAGTGCGCCAGGCGGGACGCCTCGGAAGCGATGCGCTCAAAGATGTCGTTGACGAACGAGTTCATGATGCTCATTGCCTTGGACGAGATGCCGGTATCGGGGTGCACCTGCTTCATCACCTTGTAGATGTAAATGGCGTAGCTCTCCTTCCTGCGGTGGCGTCGCTTCTTGCCATCCTTGCGCGTAGCCTTGGTCACAGCCTTCTTGGAGCCCTTCTTGGGAGCAGGAACCTTAGCCGGCCCAGCGCTCTTTGATGCGGGAGGATCGGGCATGTCGACGCGTCGTAGGCAGCTTCGGGTCAGTTCACAACAGACGGGAAGCGAATGTGGATGTCGGTCGCGCGTTGAGCTCCTTTTATAGGAGGCGAGATGCAAATCAGAGGATCGTAGTGCGCGGCGCTGCTGAGTGGCTCTTTTAGTACCATCCCTCTCCATCAGCCTCCAATGAGAAACGCGGACGCGATGTTCACTTTAATATAGTTTTTACTGCAAAAATGACTTGTGAATATAACACAATGTAATGTCCAAACATGTATATTAGTGAATTGCAGCCATGGCCATTGATTTTGTTTTAAAAAGGATGACTAGAAAACCCAATACAGTATATTGTGTTTTGAGTGTGGGTTTTTTTGTTTCTTACGAAGGATTGTTTCACAACTCGTCTAATACGGCACACGGGCGTTTTATGAACGCAATTTGGATAAATACAAGCGCTCGGTGGAGAAAAATAACTTCGCTGTTGTGCTGTACAGGTGGAGATTAGCGTTCCGGCACGCTACGTCAATTAGGACGAGTGTGCTGTAAGATTGTGGCGCCAAATGCTCTACGTAATATCGGAATCGGCTGCAGCTGGAAATTATTCACGCAAAAATACCAGAAATGGGTACTGTATTAATGCGTTCAAGAATTACGCCTTGTTAAATGTGACGTGTCGTGAATATCATGATTTCTTTCATTCATGTGGAAGCAGATGAAGATTCGCCAACTCAACAAGCAAACGTCCACCACGCTCACGAGGAATTGGCGCGCAATAACCCAGGACATGTGCTCCATTTAGAAAGTGTTTGGCAACACTGGCGCAAGCAGTTTCGAAGAGGTGGGTGGCTCTGAAAAGAGCCTTTGGGTTGGCTTAATGTGCGAGAGATGGGCGCTCAGCCTCCGAAGCCGTAGAGAGTGCGGCCCTGGCGCTTGAGGGCGTAGACCACGTCCATGGCGGTGACGGTCTTGCGCTTGGCGTGCTCCGTGTAGGTGACGGCGTCGCGGATGACGTTCTCAAGGAAGACCTTCAGGACGCCGCGGGTCTCCTCGTAGATGAGGCCCGAGATGCGCTTCACACCGCCGCGGCGAGCGAGGCGGCGGATGGCGGGCTTGGTGATGCCCTGGATGTTGTCGCGCAGCACCTTGCGATGGCGTTTTGCGCCTCCCTTGCCGAGCCCCTTACCGCCTTTACCGCGTCCAGACATTGCGACTACTTCTGACAAAGCACGCGAGAGACATGCGCGCTCAGCTTGCAGCAGCAGCCACCTTTATATCCGAAGCGTGGTGACGTCACCGACCACCCCTGCCCTCCGCGATGGCTCCGCCTTAAACCTTCGACATTTAACCTCTGTGACGAAGAAAACCCTCCACCGTCGTCAAAAATACTTCCGTGACATGTACAATATGCGACGTTTTGGGCAATGACCCTTCTTCGAAGCACTCTGTAATGATATTGGCACACCCGCAGCGAACGCGAGAGGAACGCAATCTGTTGCAAGATTGCACGTGGAGTGAATAATCGGTGTAAGGTCTTGTTTTCAAGTGAACAAGATGAACTAACTTTATAATCGTGTGAAGCTAAACGGCTTCCAACACAATAGTTGAGTGAACGTCACCAACTAGTTCTCCCAAAGTAAGAAAGACATTTATTTTAATAGAGAAGTTTAGATGGTGCACCGCAATGTTTACAAAACAAAAACAAAGTGAAAAGGCGAGAACGAGCGAATGAAGGCAAATTGAGTAAAGCTGTCTGGAATCAATACATTTTTAGACTAAATTCCATATTTGGCACCAGTAACATGATGACGGAATGAAGAGGTGCAACACATAATCAAAATTGGAGGTTCGTCAAGAATGCATCGATTTGAATCTGGATTTAGATTAGAATCGCCAGCGAGAATGCTGACGTCGCTGACATTACTCTGCACCCAGTTCGAGTGAGGGAGCTGCCACCCGCCCCGCCTGTGTTTATGATTACTGCTTTCGGGCTCGATTACTCCCATCACATCAATGCTTAAAACACATCGAGTGGGTAAAATGTTATACAGTCAATTTGGCGAATGTACGAAACTTATCCAATCTACACAAATCCTCACGATTGAACTGCACCAAGCGTCGAGCTCCTTGATCAGGGCCGAGTCAAGGCGAGCAACCATCGCCACGCCGTAAATGGGTTTGACTTACAGAATATGGCACGCATTCAACAGCAACGTAATACACTGCCATGTGTTAACGATGAACTAATTGAAGCGCAGCAGCACCTGGTTCACTTTTTTTAACTAAGTGGGTGGCTCTGAAAAGAGCCGTTGAGGTGGAGTGAATCGAGCATCGTCCGATCGGATTCACTTCTTTGGCGCAGTCTTCTTGGGCTTGGCCGCGGCCTTCTTGGGCTTGGCCACCTTGGGTTTGGCGGCCTTGGCCTTGACGGTCTTGGGCTTAGCGACCTTGGGCTTGGCTGGGCTCTTCGCCACCTTCTTGGGCTTAACAGCCGACTTCACCTTTTTGGGGCTCTTGGCCGACTTGGCAGCCGCGGGCTTCTTTGCTTTCTTGGGAGACTTCTTGGGCGCGGTCTTCTTGGCTGCCGCGGGCTTCTTCACCTTCTTGGCTGCCGCGGGCTTTTTAGCTGCGGGCTTTGATGTTGACGACTTGGGCTTCGCCTTTGCGGCAGCCTTTTCCTTGTTGAGTTTGAAAGAGCCAGATGCACCGCTGCCCTTCACTTGCGCCACGGCGTCTTTGGCCACGAGCTTCTTGATGGCCAACTTCACGCGGGCATTGTTCTTCTCCACGTCGTATCCTCCGGCAGCAAGCGACTTTTTGAGCGCAGGAAGAGACACGCCGTTCCTCTCCTTGCTGCTGGCCAGAGCCTTGAGGATGAGCTCGGACACGCTGGGGCCGACCTTCTTGGACTTTGGAGCGGCGCGCTTCTTCTTGGGGCTTTTAGGCGCTGAAGTAGCCGCAGCTGGTGGTTGAGCAGGAGCAGTTTCCGCCATCTCAAAACGTCGCTTTTATCGCCTCGCCTCTTTGAAATCGAAATCAGCGCTCTCACGGATTCAAACCGAGCGTCCTCCAGGCCCGAGGTTATTATAGAAGCGGCGTACTGAATGCGGACGTCGCTGAGATCATCCAGCACTCAGATCTAGTGAGGAAGTTGCCACCATACTCACTGTGTTTATCACGCCTGCCTTTGGGCTCGATTACTCCCGTAACGTTCATACTTACATGCATATAGTTGATACATTATCACGAAGATCACTTCTTTAATGTACGTTACTTATGCAATATACGACAATGCTCACGATATAAATTATAATTCAAAACAAGTGAACAACCAACATTTGGGAGACATTGTTCGGTCAGGGCGAGATATGATGATTGTCGTTTTTCAAAAGTGTTAATGATGAACACTATTTAAAACACACTCGAATGTTTTGCAAGACAAGATGCTTCAACAGACTACTCATATTTAATTCCAACGAAATATTTTCTATTTAAGTTTTGCCTCGCGCGCTCGCGATTCCTCCTCTCGCGCTATGGTGAGGACTGCGCGCCATGCCAACCGTCCCTTGTCACCGAACTTTTAACTGGACGTTTTAATCGAACTTTGAAATTAATAAATATATGGATTTTCAGATGGACAACAAACTGAAGAAAATTACTCAAAATTAACCGACATTAAATAGAAAGTTTAACATGTTACGTGGCAAGAGGTGAGTAGCTCACGCACAGCAGAAGGGTCGCGCGCCTTGAACAAGATCGAGGCACGGTGCACAATTATCACCACTCAAATTCAACTCAAGTGACTCCGCAGTCGAATGTTTAAAGAACATATATAATCTTACGTTTAATGCACCGACAGAGTTGATATTCTAGGAGCGCAGGATGGTTCATGCGATGAGTTGTTTTTACTGCAATAAGTAACACGTATTTACTGCACTAAGTAACACGAATGAGTAATCATTGGAAAGATGTTATTAACCATGTAAAAATATTTAACTACACATATTTGTACCATCTTATTTGACAGGTAATATTATACTTTACCGAGTGTTGACATCCCCAGCGTTTACCAGTACTTTTATGCTTACTATCAGCTAACACTGGCCACAACCCTGAGCTGATGTGCTCATTTGTTCCCTTTTAGCCCCGACACCCCACGCCACTCCCCGGCAACCACATTCAGATAAGGCCCCCCCCCCCTCTGCCCCCCCCTGATTTATTATTTAAATTATTATTTATATTATTTAAATTATGTATTATTATTGTTTTACCTACGTGACTTTACCGAAAAAACCTAAGAGTATGAATCATTGCAGTCACGAAAGCTTCAAATCTAGAACGAATGCAAGAATCATTCATTCCACGCGCATGTGAAGAGGAGTCGTAGAATGGTTTATGCACTTCTTTATACTGGTAGCAACGAAGTGGACCAGCCTACAATAGATTATATCGTCCGTCCGTCCGTCCGTCCGTGTAGCAACATCGCCCCCTATTGCAAACACTTGGCATGACCCTACAAAAACCTTTAGACTCTGTGATACTTTCCTGGCTAAACAAGTGTAACATTCCCTTATAATTCCCTAAGATAGCTTTTAATTAAAACATTTACATTAATGAGGTTTTCCTGGCTAAACACGTGTAACATTCCCTTATAATTCCCTGAGATAGCTTTTAATTAAAACTTTGAAATTAAATAAAAAAAACTCACAGCGCCCTAAAGCCTACAGCTAGGCCTAAAGCCTAGAACTGGGCCTCAAAGTCTGACTTCGTATCGTACCCCTGCGTGTGTGCAAGGGAGTTAATGTTTAACAATGTTACATTCCCTGATGCTTTTAAATATAAACATTTAAATTTAACGCTTTTACATGAATAATAAAAACATTTAAATTAAAAATTAACTCTCGGCGGCCTAAAGCCTACAGCTAGGCCTCAAGCCTCGAACGCCTCAAACTCTCCCTTCGTATTGTTCCCCTGCGTGTGTGCAAGGGAGTTATGTTTAACAATGTTACATTCCCTGATGCTTTTAAATAGAAACATTTAAATTTAAAGCTTTTACATAAATTATAAAAACAGGTAAATTAAAAATTAACTCACGGCGCCCTAAAGCCTACAGCTAGGCCTAAAGCCTAGACCTAGGCCTCACACTCTCCCTTCGTATCGTCCGATTCAGTGTAGCAACATCGCCCCCTACTGCAAACACTTGGCAGGACCCTACAAAAACCTTTAGTCTCAGTGGGGCTTTCCTGGCTAAACAAGTGTAATAATACATTATGTTTATATTCTTTGGTTATTCGTTCCTACCAGCCCACCCCGCAGGGTCCTGTTTTCACCAACGCACAGCAATACTCGTTCCAAGACCAACCCCGGGCACACGTCCCACAGCCCCTTTTAACTCCTCAATCTCCGCTCCCAATACACATCCGCGTCCAGCACGCCTGCTCCGGGTGACGTCACTGCCCTTTAACCCCTGACACCCCCGTCCAGCTCTTTCCCGCGCGTGTGATTGGTGCGTGTTGTCGTGAGAGCGGAGATGTCGTGTTTGCGTGGTGCGTGAGGGTGGCTCGCAGATCCCTTAAAGTGCTTGAACCATTCTCCGACTCCTCTTCATATGTAATCTGACGGCTCAAAAAGAGCGAGTTTTATTCTTTAAAAAACACGATACTTTCTTCCAATAGGCATCCCAATTTATTCTAAACCATGTTCCATGATTGATGCAATGTTGGAATGCTGCTCAAATACCGTTCCTAAATTAGACATAATAAAGGGTAACTGGAATGAGCAGAGCATTTGTTTAATTGCGAGCAATTTGGCACGAGGGCAACTCGACGACGGTGTCCTTATTAATAACAAAACCCCTGTGTACGACTGTCCGAGCTCTTTGCAAGCAAGTGGGTGGCTCTGAAAAGAGCCGTTGTTGTGGTGGTAGAGGCGGCGGCGCGTTCACTTCTTTGCCTGAGAGGTCTTCTTGGGCAGCAGCACGGCCTGGATGTTGGGCAGCACACCGCCCTGGGCGATAGTCACGCCGCCCATGAGCTTGTTGAGCTCCTCGTCGTTTCGCACGGCGAGCTGCAGGTGTCGGGGGATGATCCTCGTCTTCTTGTTGTCGCGGGCGGCATTGCCAGCCAGCTCGAGGATCTCGGCAGAAAGGTACTCGAGCACGGCGGCCAGGTAGACGGGTGCTCCAGCGCCGACCCGCTGGGCGTAATTGCCCTTGCGGAGCAGCCTGTGAACGCGACCCACGGGGAACTGCAAGCCGGCGCGGGACGAGCGGGACTTTGCCTTGGCGCGAGATTTGCCACCGGTCTTGCCTCGTCCAGACATTGCTAAGGGACCTAGGATGCAAAAAGCAATAGAGACAAAGTACGAACGATTTGTGACGTTAACACGCACCACCGGAGCGTCTTTTATAGCGGAGACGAGGATCGTAGAGCGCGCCGCTGCTGATTGGCTCCTCTCGGTCGAGTCCCGCCCTCTCCTTGAGCCACCAATGAAAAGCCGGGACGCGAGGATTCGATGTTGACTTTAATTATTTTTATCCATATATATTTTTATGCGGACACGTATCTTAGGAATTAAACAATGCGATACACGTACTTAATAGGTTCAAGTTTTAAGCATTATTGAGTTAATTTATGGGCACGTGCTGGCAAGTCAAACTTATAAGCGGATTCAGCAAATATCAATGTATTATTGATTATAATCATCATTTTGAGGGACCTCATTGGTTATAAGAAATCATTGTGATAGCCTTGAGCTCGTGATTGATCGCCCACGTGCCTATACGGTGTATATATATTCCTTTAACCGCCTGTTCGGGCAATGCCTAAAAATATATGTGCGTGAATAATTCAGTCTCTTAGTTTGCAAAATGTGAACTTCTTATCAGCTCGGGATTGAAACAACATCAACCAATATCTTTGGGTTTAATAGTTAATATATTTCACCCAAATAACCCTTTTGTTGTAGATTATGTAAACATGGTTTCACAACGCTTATATACAACACCAACGTGTGATGTTGAAAAATGAGCGGCGGGGTATATAAAATGAACTTCATTGTCGCTTACGCCTGACGACTCGTGAGAGCCGTGACCAGCAAACGAAGGTTTCCGGCACCCGAACTTTGAAGGACACACATGGAAGCTTTTTCATGCGTAAGTGGTGGCTCTGAAAAGAGCCTTTGTGTTGTGCTTTGAGGGCCGAGCTGGGCGTTCAAGCGCGCTCGCCACGAATGCGGCGGGCGAGCTGAATGTCCTTGGGCATGATGGTGACGCGCTTGGCGTGGATGGCGCACAGGTTGGTGTCCTCGAAGAGCGCGACAAGGTACGCTTCGCTGGCCTCCTGCAGAGCCATGACAGCGGAGCTCTGGAAGCGCAGGTCGGTCTTGAAGTCCTGCGCGATCTCCCTGACGAGGCGCTGGAAGGGCAGTTTGCGGATGAGCAGCTCGGTGGACTTCTGGTAGCGGCGGATCTCGCGCAGAGCGACGGTGCCGGGCCTGTAGCGGTGAGGCTTCTTGACGCCGCCCGTGGCCGGAGCGCTCTTTCGGGCCGCCTTGGTGGCGAGTTGCTTGCGTGGGGCCTTGCCGCCCGTGGACTTGCGAGCGGTCTGCTTGGTGCGAGCCATGGCTTTTGGTGTGGGCAAAGATTCTCACAAGCGGGGAGAAGGCGGCTTATGTAGCCCAGAGCGCGCGCTCACTGGTCAGCGGAGTCGTGACGTGCGAAGACGGGGAGCGTGCTGATTGGTTGGCAGCGCGCAATGATCTCGAGTCGTCAACTCTTCTTAATCAACAAAATGTTCAGTTTGGATCATTTCAGAATGCCGTATCACGATGCAGTAGTACCGTTTGAGCGCCGTCGATGTCTTTAACGGATGTTATTTTCTCAAGCAAACACCTTTCCGAAAACGACTTTACAGTGCTCTGCATGATCTAAATAAAGTGTGAAGAAACTGCACTTCATTGGAAACAGTAATACGTAAAAATGTCGGAAAGAGGTGATCACAGGGATAGATATCTATTCTCTTGGCATTGAGATGATGATCATCAATTATACTGCACGAGTCATCCATGCTAGGCGCTTACTTTTACATATATGTACACGTGCAAAATGTTAGTTCCTGCCCGAAAATACAACCACGAATTAAATATATTGCATTGCAAGGTTTTGGCGCCAAATATCCAATGTAATATCTGAATGGGCTGCAGATGAAATCAATGGACAAACAAGTCCAATAAATGCCTGCTGGTGAATATGATGTGCCATGAATATTGTTATCGCTTTTATTCACGTTGAAACAGGTCAAAATGCGATCGATCTCTCCATTTCAATGAGCGAACAATGTCCCCGCGTGAACCGGGACTTTGTTGGAAGTTTCGTTTTGTACTCCTGCTAGGACTGGTAATAGCAGGTTCGGAGAGGTGGGTGGCTCTGAAAAGAGCCTTTGTAATTAATGGTGGAGTCGAGGCTTCACTTGGAGCTTGTGTACTTGGTGACGGCCTTGGTGCCCTCCGACACGGCGTGCTTGGCCAGCTCGCCGGGGAGCAGCAGTCGCACTGCGGTCTGGATCTCCCGAGAGGTGATGGTGGAGCGTTTGTTGTAGTGCGCCAGGCGGGACGCCTCGGAAGCGATGCGCTCAAAGATGTCGTTGACGAACGAGTTCATGATGCTCATTGCCTTGGACGAGATGCCGGTATCGGGGTGCACCTGCTTCATCACCTTGTAGATGTAAATGGCGTAGCTCTCCTTCCTGCGGTGGCGTCGCTTCTTGCCATCCTTGCGCGTAGCCTTGGTCACAGCCTTCTTGGAGCCCTTCTTGGGAGCAGGAACCTTAGCCGGCCCAGCGCTCTTTGATGCGGGAGGATCGGGCATGTCGACGCGTCGTAGGCAGCTTCGGGTCAGTTCACAACAGACGGGAAGCGAATGTGGATGTCGGTCGCGCGTTGAGCTCCTTTTATAGGAGGCGAGATGCAAATCAGAGGATCGTAGTGCGCGGCGCTGCTGAGTGGCTCTTTTAGTACCATCCCTCTCCATCAGCCTCCAATGAGAAACGCGGACGCGATGTTCACTTTAATATAGTTTTTACTGCAAAAATGACTTGTGAATATAACACAATGTAATGTCCAAACATGTATATTAGTGAATTGCAGCCATGGCCATTGATTTTGTTTTAAAAAGGATGACTAGAAAACCCAATACAGTATATTGTGTTTTGAGTGTGGGTGTTTTTGTTTCTTACGAAGGATTGTTTCACAACTCGTCTAATACGGCACACGGGCGTTTTATGAACGCAATTTGGATAAATACAAGCGCTCGGTGGAGAAAAATAACTTCGCTGTTGTGCTGTACAGGTGGAGATTAGCGTTCCGGCACGCTACGTCAATTAGGACGAGTGTGCTGTAAGATTGTGGCGCCAAATGCTCTACGTAATATCGGAATCGGCTGCAGCTGGAAATTATTCACGCAAAAATACCAGAAATGGGTACTGTATTAATGCGTTCAAGAATTACGCCTTGTTAAATGTGACGTGTCGTGAATATCATGATTTCTTTCATTCATGTGGAAGCAGATGAAGATTCGCCAACTCAACAAGCAAACGTCCACCACGCTCACGAGGAATTGGCGCGCAATAACCCAGGACATGTGCTCCATTTAGAAAGTGTTTGGCAACACTGGCGCAAGCAGTTTCGAAGAGGTGGGTGGCTCTGAAAAGAGCCTTTGGGTTGGCTTAATGTGCGAGAGATGGGCGCTCAGCCTCCGAAGCCGTAGAGAGTGCGGCCCTGGCGCTTGAGGGCGTAGACCACGTCCATGGCGGTGACGGTCTTGCGCTTGGCGTGCTCCGTGTAGGTGACGGCGTCGCGGATGACGTTCTCAAGGAAGACCTTCAGGACGCCGCGGGTCTCCTCGTAGATGAGGCCCGAGATGCGCTTCACACCGCCGCGGCGAGCGAGGCGGCGGATGGCGGGCTTGGTGATGCCCTGGATGTTGTCGCGCAGCACCTTGCGATGGCGTTTTGCGCCTCCCTTGCCGAGCCCCTTACCGCCTTTACCGCGTCCAGACATTGCGACTACTTCTGACAAAGCACGCGAGAGACATGCGCGCTCAGCTTGCAGCAGCAGCCACCTTTATATCCGAAGCGTGGTGACGTCACCGACCACCCCTGCCCTCCGCGATGGCTCCGCCTTAAACCTTCGACATTTAACCTCTGTGACGAAGAAAACCCTCCACCGTCGTCAAAAATACTTCCGTGACATGTACAATATGCGACGTTTTGGGCAATGACCCTTCTTCGAAGCACTCTGTAATGATATTGGCACACCCGCAGCGAACGCGAGAGGAACGCAATCTGTTGCAAGATTGCACGTGGAGTGAATAATCGGTGTAAGGTCTTGTTTTCAAGTGAACAAGATGAACTAACTTTATAATCGTGTGAAGCTAAACGGCTTCCAACACAATAGTTGAGTGAACGTCACCAACTAGTTCTCCCAAAGTAAGAAAGACATTTATTTTAATAGAGAAGTTTAGATGGTGCACCGCAATGTTTACAAAACAAAAACAAAGTGAAAAGGCGAGAACGAGCGAATGAAGGCAAATTGAGTAAAGCTGTCTGGAATCAATACATTTTTAGACTAAATTCCATATTTGGCACCAGTAACATGATGACGGAATGAAGAGGTGCAACACATAATCAAAATTGGAGGTTCGTCAAGAATGCATCGATTTGAATCTGGATTTAGATTAGAATCGCCAGCGAGAATGCTGACGTCGCTGACATTACTCTGCACCCAGTTCGAGTGAGGGAGCTGCCACCCGCCCCGCCTGTGTTTATGATTACTGCTTTCGGGCTCGATTACTCCCATCACATCAATGCTTAAAACACATCGAGTGGGTAAAATGTTATACAGTTAATTTGGCGAATGTACGAAACTTATCCAATCTACACAAATCCTCACGATTGAACTGCACCAAGCGTCGAGCTCCTTGATCAGGGCCGAGTCAAGGCGAGCAACCATCGCCACGCCGTAAATGGGTTTGACTTACAGAATATGGCACGCATTCAACAGCAACGTAATACACTGCCATGTGTTAACGATGAACTAATTGAAGCGCAGCAGCACCTGGTTCACTTTTTTTAACTAAGTGGGTGGCTCTGAAAAGAGCCGTTGAGGTGGAGTGAATCGAGCATCGTCCGATCGGATTCACTTCTTTGGCGCAGTCTTCTTGGGCTTGGCCGCGGCCTTCTTGGGCTTGGCCACCTTGGGTTTGGCGGCCTTGGCCTTGACGGTCTTGGGCTTAGCGACCTTGGGCTTGGCTGGGCTCTTCGCCACCTTCTTGGGCTTAACAGCCGACTTCACCTTCTTGGGGCTCTTGGCCGACTTGGCAGCCGCGGGCTTCTTTGCTTTCTTGGGAGACTTCTTGGGCGCGGTCTTCTTGGCTGCCGCGGGCTTCTTCACCTTCTTGGCTGCCGCGGGCTTTTTAGCTGCGGGCTTTGATGTTGACGACTTGGGCTTCGCCTTTGCGGCAGCCTTTTCCTTGTTGAGTTTGAAAGAGCCAGATGCACCGCTGCCCTTCACTTGCGCCACGGCGTCTTTGGCCACGAGCTTCTTGATGGCCAACTTCACGCGGGCATTGTTCTTCTCCACGTCGTATCCTCCGGCAGCAAGCGACTTTTTGAGCGCAGGAAGAGACACGCCGTTCCTCTCCTTGCTGCTGGCCAGAGCCTTGAGGATGAGCTCGGACACGCTGGGGCCGACCTTCTTGGACTTTGGAGCGGCGCGCTTCTTCTTGGGGCTTTTAGGCGCTGAAGTAGCCGCAGCTGGTGGTTGAGCAGGAGCAGTTTCCGCCATCTCAAAACGTCGCTTTTATCGCCTCGCCTCTTTGAAATCGAAATCAGCGCTCTCACGGATTCAAACCGAGCGTCCTCCAGGCCCGAGGTTATTATAGAAGCGGCGTACTGAATGCGGACGTCGCTGAGATCATCCAGCACTCAGATCTAGTGAGGAAGTTGCCACCATACTCACTGTGTTTATCACGCCTGCCTTTGGGCTCGATTACTCCCGTAACGTTCATACTTACATGCATATAGTTGATACATTATCACGAAGATCACTTCTTTAATGTACGTTACTTATGCAATATACGACAATGCTCACGATATAAATTATAATTCAAAACAAGTGAACAACCAACATTTGGGAGACATTGTTCGGTCAGGGCGAGATATGATGATTGTCGTTTTTCAAAAGTGTTAATGATGAACACTATTTAAAACACACTCGAATGTTTTGCAAGACAA